>NC_056742.1:217631679-217761679 GCF_019279795.1 Protopterus annectens | reverse complement strand
AAATACAAGGTATAACCTCCTGTTAAATATGGAATTACCCATTTTGACAATTGTACCACTTGAGGGAATTCAGTATATGCATACTTAGGTAAACCACCTCACTAGAATTTATTGTGCAGAACAGTTAAAAATGTGTTTATTACTTATATGATGCCTTATGACATCACTGAACACTCAGGCATACATTTTACAAACAATAATGTGAATATCTGTTCTGAAATAAAAAAAATACTTAAAGATGAAGAGAAATGTCAGATGAGTAGTGCTGGCAGTCCATGCAGCACTCAGCATAGCCCACAGATATCACTGCATGCATACATTATACTCTATGTTGGTAAACTGAATGTCATGGTCATTTTTGTTGAATATCTGAGCTGTTTTGCTGGCTGCTATATATAAGCTGTGGTGGTGCAGAGGTAGCATTGTTGCCTCACAGCAAGAGGTACTCCCGTTCAATTCTCGGTGGGAGTGCCTTCTGTGTGGAGTCTGCATGTCCTCCCCGCGATCGAGTGGTGTTCGAAAGACATGCGTAGACTGTATGCAAGCTTCTGAGCCCCAAGCCTTTCCGTGTTGGAGGGAAGCCTTCTAGCTTATCATTGGAAGTGATAAGCACTAGTTAGCCTATCACAAGAGGAGTGGTTTCAGGGCCCATAATTTGTAGTTTATTGGCCATTTGGGCAGTTTTTCCATCACTTTCAAATTTCTGGTTTAAAAGCCAGCATTTGAACTTGTTTCCTGCCTTGCCTGTAGCTAGTCTAGTCCAGATACAGATTTGCTGTATCCAGGACTGTTTGTAAGCTTCTGAGAGGTGCCAAAGTCTGGTCTTCAATGTTTCCCTTAGGTCTGCTAGTTCTCTCCTCTCCTGCACTTTTACTAGCTTATTAGTCTAGCACTTTAACATGCCAGACATCTTGTAGCAATTATTGTAGCACACAAAAGTGCTATCAGTACTAAACGTTCTACAAGGAAACAGCGCCAGTACTTATTATTAATGCCCACCCCTCCAGGCATGTCTAAAAGTTAGTTCCCTGTGCTTTCTCCTATTAACCTGGTGAACTTGGGCATCCTGAGGCAATGTAGCAACTGCCTCATATACACTGACAACCCTCTCCTCTTACCTCCAAACACTCAGACTTGCGAGAGATGCACTTATATATCCAAATTGGAAGCTACGCACTCTCCAGCCAAGACCAGAATAGCTGATCAAGAAGAGAAGGTCAACACTTGCACCACATCACAAGGAGCATATAGCCCAAGAGAACACACACCAGTACTGCCTTTACATAAAAACACAAACCACTCACCCACCTTCATGGGGGCTCTCAATAAAAATCTACCCAAACAGCAGAGACCTCCAAGGCAGAAACACACTCGACCACCACAACACAACACAACACAACACTAATCATGAGACACATAACTCTCCTGAACAGTGTGCCACTCAACCAAAGCCACTAAGGCAAAACAGTCTGCTCAGCACACTAGTCATAGCTGACTCAATAGTGAGGCACACTGATGTCCCATTCACTAGGAAGAATAAGGAGAAAGTAAAAGTCAGCTGCCTGTTAGGTGCCAGGATCCACCACATAACGCATGCGCTCAGGTCCCTCAACAACAGGTACAAATATGACTCTGTCATTGTACATGTGGGTGTGAATGACCTAAGATGTATATCCGTGGACTACATCTAAAGAGACATGGAGGAGCTCTCGGATTATGTAGTCCAGGTAAGTATGACTCTAGCCCTGAGCAGCATCCTACCATCACCCAGAATTATACCACAGTACAAGCAGAAAATGATTGATTTCAACAATTGGCTAAGTTTCTGGTGTCATTCTAAGGGGATCCAGTATTTGCCTGAGATGACATAATTGACAGACCTTGATGCTTTGCCAGAGATGGCCTGCATCTGTCACCCCTGAGCTTCCTGATACTGGCCAAGGCTCTGGCCTCCCTATAGTGCCTTTTTTATGCGATATTCCAAAGATCAAATTACCACCATAGCAGCTATAAACAAATACAATCTGAGGGTCATGCTGCTCAACACTATAAGTCTAAATCTCAAAATGCACTCACTTGAAGCACTCCTTAAAATGGAGATCATCGACATTTGTACTGTAACAGAGACCTGGTTCAAGGCAACAGAAAGCACCTCTGCACTACCAGGCTATAATTCATTCCACACCTGTCGAACAAGAACTTGGACCGAAGCTCTAAAGGAAGTGGTGTTTCCATATTCATAAAGGATGTGCACACCTCCAAATTGGTAGCCTGACATAATGCATCAGAGATACTTCAGGTGCAGCTAACATTGGGCAAGACAGTGATTCAGGCTGTAGCCTGTTATAGGTCCCCAACCATGTCCCAAGACTCACAGTGTGCATTCCTAAGCACACTCTCATACTGTGCGAATTCAACTACCCCTCCATTAAATGGGAAAACTACTCATGTACCAATACACTTGCCCAACGTTTCCTGGAATTCATTAATTCCAATGTCCTAGACCAGCTCATTCTTACTCCCCACTACAGGTAACAACATCCTTGACCTGGTCATTACTAATATGGGCAACGATTGCTCTACACCAATAGTCAACTCCTCCCTGCTTAGATCTGACCACAAACTAATCACCTTGGAAATCCACATCCCTCCCACCCCCCCCCCCCACAAAAGTAACCACCATGAAAAACGTCTCCAAAGCTAACTTTGGGCTCCGAAAAACAGAAGTGGCTAACTTCACAGCACCCATGCAAATGGAGAACAGTTGCATGATCACCGAATCATACAGCAATGCATTGTACAAACACATACACAAATGCATGAATCTTGCCATACCCAATAAAACCAAGACACTCTCCTCCAAAAAAAGGAAGTCAATCTGGTGGTCCCCTGCCTTAAACAAACTCTACAACAGAAGGAGGAAACTGATGCAGAACAAGGTGAAGTCCCAAGACTGGAAAAACTCCCTTGTCAGCCTCAACAAAAAGTTTAGATACCTCATCAAATCCTCTAAAGCTAGCTATGAAAACAGAATTTCCGCAAATAGCAAAGCCAACCACAAGGCCTTCCATAGTTATGTGAAGAATCTCCATGGCAATACCCAGATTTTCTCTGAGCTACTGCACAATGGTACCTCCTATACCGAGACAACAGATATTGCCAATATACTGGCCAAAAGATTCAGTGCCAACTTTACCCCTCTCTCCCCCCCAAGGACCAATCACAATACCAGTAGATTGCCAGAAACCCAGTATTACTGATGCACAGGTTAAAAACAGCACTGTTCAAGGCCAAGAATACAGCTTCTATGGAATCTTACAATATCCTTGGCTGTGTTCTACATGAACTACAGAGTGAACTGGCACCTCACCTGTGTGCCCTTTTCAATCACAGCCTCACCTCAGGCTTTGTCCCTTCCGAATGGCACAGTGCTATAGTCATCCCTCTCCACAAAGGAGGAGTGACTACAGACCCTGGGAACTGTCACACCATTAGCCTGACAAGTCTGATAAGCTAAGCTATGGAACACATCATCATGGACCAAATAAACAAGGATATAGGGAATCTCCAAACTCTTGATCCTACACAGTTTGGTTTTGTGAAGGGTAGATCATGCCTGCTCAACTTGGTCGACTTCTTTAAGTCAGTCACCAGAGCTGTGGATGATGGTAAGGTGGTTTAAACAGCCTACCCTGATCTGGCCAAGGCCTTTGATACCATTCCCAACTCAGGAATCATAGAAAAACTCAATAAGTTAGGCATCAGCCCCTATATCACTAGGTGGATTGCAAACTGGCTCACAGATAGAACCCAAAGTGTGAAAGTAGCTGACTCCAAGTCAGACTGCCGACCAGTCATGAGTGGAGTCCCACAGGGATCGGTTCTGGGTCCTCTCCTGTTTGGTATGAACTTCTCAGAAGTCCATACCAATAGGAAGGGACTATGTCTGACAAAGTTTACAGACAATTGCAAGTTGGGAGATATTAACTCCAAAAACACCACTCTACAAACCAACTTATCAAAGAAAGAAAAAAACACACTGCAATTTAAAAGTTTTTTGATGCACTTTAAATGTTTCTGAAGCATTTTCCTGCTCAGGATGCACTTTAGATTTTTATTTTCTTGATTCATTGATTAACTGATCAACCATTGTAGGGCAAAATGTTTTAGTATTTGTTAATCTAGAGATGCATAAGTGCTTTTTTATGAACTTCTTAAATTATAATGTTAAATGCAATAGGAATGTAAGGGGCTGCACTTTGAATGTTTCTGAAACACTTTACTGCTCAGGATGCACTTTAGATTTTAATTTTCTTGACTCATGGATTAATTGATCAATTATTGTATAATTGAATTGAATAATGGATGAAGTGAAATGTATATAAAATACACCATTCTTGTGCATGATTATTCCCTGGAAGGCTTGATGCCAAAGTACTGGGAACACAGTAAAAGTGGATGGTGACCATTTCTCCAGTTGTTCAGTGTGTTTTTTTCTTTCTTTGATGAGTTGGTTTGTGGAGTGGTGTTTTTGGAGTTTTTTGAGAGTATGTCTGTTACTGGAGCTTTGTTTGGTGGAGACATATCCAATTCCATGGCCAGTTCCATAATTACCTTTCTTACCTGTACAGAAATGTGGAAAGAAAGAGAAGAGAAGGTGGCAGCTTCCAATTTGTGGTCTTGTAATGGACTGGTAGACCAGGAGGCCACCAGGTACGAGAGAATAGAATGTTTGCTTGTAAAGGAGGTGTCTTTATATTATGCTACCCGGTTGCTGGAGAAATATATCCGCCTGAATTTAACCCCTCGGGATTAAGGGTGGACAAACTTCCAGCTTCTGAATTTTTTGAAGCTAAAGTGGATTTATTTGAGGAGTGGAAGAATATTTCTTTACAGTGTACTTTAGGGTGGCTTAAAGTACTTGTCAAATGTAACAATAGACTGCATGAACAAGTAAGAAATTAAATTTTGGAGCTGCAGGACGGGCTTAAGGGGGAAACTACAACTGCCGTATTTAATAATAAAATGAAGGACATTCATGTGAGAGTGGGGAAAGCTGAAGCTGAAATACTTGAAAGAAAACACAGTAAACTGGACAGAGATGATCGTGATTATAGGAACAACTTCATCTTTCAGTGGCAGAGAAAACCTAGGCAGAGCAAGTCCAACTTAAGAAATACGGCTACGAGGTCTTGGAGTTTACGAGAGTCATCCTTTTCATCCACAGAAGCAAGCAGCAGCATCAACAGCAGGAAAAGTGTTTAATTTGAGGAATTGAGTGAAGGAGGTGTCCAGCAGGGTGAGCAGAGCAGTGGTCAGAGAGTGAGGCCACAGCAATCAAAATGCAAGTGTAACCAGAGGTGGTAAAGCAGGAAAAATGAAGAAAATCAGAGAATTGGACATTTTGGACTTAACATTACTAACGATGTTGTTACATGTAATGAGGAGCATAATAACTGGTATATCTTGAATAATGTAAATAGTTCACATTCAGTGAGTCAAAATGAAATGTTAAATATTATTAATCTATCAGATTTGCAGTTAGATGATAACACGTATAGTTTACTTTTGAAAGGAATGGCATTTGTGCCAACATATTTTCCAGCCTTGGCAGACATAATGTTAGAAATATGTGCTTTTTGTCGCAAACTACATTTAAAAGCATTTTTTTCTAAAACAAATTCAGAAAATGCAAATGGTAATGTAATGTGCAGCATTGATGAGGATGAGGAACCATTGCTAGATTTGTCACTACATGAAAATGAGTTAGTGGATATTTTTGCTTATGAACAAGAGCTTGAAAGTAATAGGGACAGTGTTGAGGATGGTTTTTCATATTACACTGGCTATGGAAAATTTAGTATTCCTAAGGTTCCTTATGTTAACACTTTTTATCCACCTAGAACTGTCACAGCCATAATAAATTTTGAGGTGTTATACAAACAGTTGCAAGTTGAATATAAGAAGTTTTATGACAGTTAAAAGCCCTAAAACTTGAAAAGCATGAACAGAATGCATTAAGGCAGTTAAGAAGCTTGAATAAAGATTATGTTTTTGCACAGACAGATAAGGGGGGTAATTAGGTAATACTGTCTAGAGTGAAATACAACACATGGTAAAGGAATTGTTGCAGGAAGTTGGTGTTTATGAACAGGTGCAATCAAATGTTCTGGATGCATATAATGACTTGTTGCTGGAATTACTTGAAATGGGAGAGAAACTGGGGATTTTTTCCACCACCGATGTTAAAAAGTTACATGTAAAATATCCTAGAATGGCTAAGTTTTATGCCATTCCCAAGGTACACAAGGACTTAACAAATCCCCCTGGGAGGCCCGTAGTGTCAGGTATGGGGGGATATCTCTAGAAACAGTTGAAAGAGCACTTGAAGCAAGTCCCTTCACACATTAGAAATGGTAAATAGCTCACAGATACTTTGGGAGGTACTGAATGGCAAGAGGATTTTTTCTGGGCAACTGTTGATGTTAAGTCCTTGTATACCAATATTTCTCATTGTTGGGGTCTGGAAGCAGTAGCCAGACTACTGGGGGAAGGTCCCAGAACAATTTATATTTTACAGCTGTTGGAGTGTGCACTGACACACAGCGTATTTAGTTTTGAGTACAATTTTTTTTCTACAGAGAACAGGAACTCTTTTGCCCCATCTTATGCCATAATTTTTATGGGTTTTTTGAGGAGAGCTGTGTTTATAGAAATACATATTTTTTGGAAAATGTTATAGTTTTCAAATGCTATATTGATGATTTGTTTTTTATATGTCGAGGGGAGATTAGACTTTTTGAACAGTTCATGTTGGAACTAAATCAAAATCAGTATGGCATTACAGTATCCCATCAAACTCACAGACATAAGATACAGTTTCTAGATTTGGAGTTCTTTGTGGATAAAGACAAGCTAGTGTCTTTTAAACCATTTTATAAAGAAACAGCGGCTAATAATTTTTTGAGTGCAGACAGCATGCATCTAGAACATTTACTTGATTCTCTCCCTTATGGAGAATTCAAGCGCACTATTGACAATGTTTGTGACAGAACCATATTGGATGGGGAACTTAACATTGTTAGATGCAAGTTGGCAAAGAGAGGGTATTCTAGCCAGGTGTTAAATAGGGTTGAGGAAAAAGTGAGAAAGCAAATTGCTGGTCGGAGAGTATGGAGTCATGCAATATATCATGGGCATGGAGATTATCATAAAGTGGGCAAGGATGATATATTTTTTGTTAGTAAATGTTCCCCTTTTTCAGCTACATTGAAGGCGTTAGTGCATAGGTTTTGGCCTATTATACAGCAAGATGAGGAAGTGGGCAACATTTTCAAGGGCAGGGCGTTTTTTCTCAAAGTAGATTTCACAACCTGAAGGAATTATTGAACAGTAGGGTAAGTAGGATGGAAACTGGTTCTAACACAGTAGGCACCTTTAGATGTGGAAGGTGCAAGGTGTGTGACAAAGTCAAGAACATTTCAGGGACTTTGATTAATGGAAAGAAGTTAATTGCCTTGGGATCTTACAGTTGCAGTACCAGTGGTGTTGTTTATGCCATTGAATGTGATTGTCCACCTATAAAGTGGTATATAGGCCGAACCAGAATAATGGTGAAAAGAAGAATTATGGAGCATCTGGGGGATGTGAGACATGTTAAGCTTAATAATCCTGTGGCACAGCATTTCCACACAGTTTATTTTTTTCTGTTTTAATTAAACCTTATGCAGTACAAGGCATGGAATATGGGCGCATTTTGTTAAGTATGGAAAGTAGATATATTATTCATTTTGGAACTTTGTGGCCCCATGGGCTTAATATGGAGTTAGATTTAAATGTATATGATGAAATGGTTTAGTATGCATTATTTTATAAATGTGTAGATATATAGGATGAATGATTTATATGTATAGGGTAAAATATGTAAACATTTAAGCATTTGTTAATCTAAAGATGTATAGGTGCATTAGCATGAACTTCTTAAATTATTAAGTTAAATGCAATAGGAATGTAGGGGGTGCATTTTAAAAGTTTTTTTGATGCACTTTAAATGTTTCTGAAGTACTTTAATTCCTCAGGATACATTTTAAATTTAAAATTTCTTGACTCTGACTAATTGATCAACTATTGTAGGGCAAAATGTTTTAGTATCTGTTAATCTAGATATGTATAAGTCCTTTTGTATGAACTTGCATTTTAAAAGTTTTTTGATGCACTTTAAATGTTTCTGAAGCATTTTAATTGCTCAGGATGCACTTTAGATTTAAATTTCCTTGACTCACTGATTAATTGATCAACCATTGTAGGGCAAAATGTTTTTGTATTTGTTAATCTAGAGATGCATAAGTGGTTTTGTATTAACTTCTTAAATTATAATGTTAAATGCTATAAGAATGTAAGGGGTTGCACTTTATATGTTTTGATACACTTTAAATGTTTCTGAAGCACTTTATTGCTCAGGATACACTGTAGATTTTAACTTTCTTGACTCACTGATTAATTGATCAATTACTGTATAAGTGAATTGAATAATGAATGTAGTGAAATGTATATAAAGTACACCATTCTTGTGCATGATTATTCCATGGAAGGCTTGATGCCGAAGTACTAGTAACACAGTAAAAGTGGATGGTGACCATTTCTCCAGTTGTTAACTCCCCAAGTGATGTTGACATCCTACAGAAAGGCCTCACTGAGACCAATGACTGGTGTCAGAACCATGACCTTAAGCTGAATGCCAAAAAATGTGTTGTCATCCCCTTTGGGAAAAACCCGGTTCCCATGAATTACCACATTGATGGTAGTCCACTGAACACAGAAGATATTATAAGAGATTTGGGAACACAGGATGACAGCACCCTCTCTTCTGAATACCACATTGCCACTGTGGTAAGAAAGTCCTTCTATGTGGCACATCTCATTATTAATGGTTTTGCATCCAGGAAGAAAGAGATCACTGTCTCCCTCTACTCTTCCCTCATTAGGCCGATCATTGAGTACAATGCCCCATTTCGCATGTACCTCATTAGACAGCTGCAACAACTGGAGAGGCTGCAAAAGTACCTCACTAGACACCTGCAACAACTGGAGAGGCTGCAAAAGTACCTCCCAAAGAGGATCCTAGGCCTTAAATACTTCTCCTATATGGACAGACTCAAAATACTCCAACAATTCTCTGTCTCATATCACCTACTTAGAGGCAATCTCTGCTTGACTTACAAAGCCATGTCTGACCTAGCTCTGTTAGAAATGCTACATCTAAAGAAATCCCAATCCCTCCACACCAGATGCTCCAGAGACCTCAACCTCATTACCACAATCAACAGAACCTGCTGGAGGGACAGGATCATAACCCAGAGACTGCCCATGCTATGGAACAGACTTTGCATACATGTCAAAAAGAACACCTCACTGGCCCTCTTAAAGAGAAATTTTATGAGTGGATGGGAAATAGAAAATTCACCCTGGGGATCACTCCAGTGGCTCTACTGGACAGAGACACTGGGAACTAAGGTCGGGTGATATGATGTCAGGGTAATCCTATGGGCTAGGCTTATAAAGGCTCCAGGGCCATTAGCCTAGTCCACACCTATGAACCTATGAACCATAGTTGTGAACTAGGAATTGCCTGTTAACCTGTGCAGTTATATGACATGCATAAATCTGCTACATTGTGTCTGTTACTACTACTGCTGTTGGCTCGTCATCATTAGTTGTAGTGGGGATGGAGCTGGGAGATGTAGTAACAGCATGGGTCACTTCACCGACAGACTGGTGCATGTTTATGATGTGCAGATTGCAACATGTAGTAAATATTCTGCATACAATATCTGGGGCATAATGTAGAGTACCACCAGACCCATCCAGGCACATGAACTGATTCTTCAAGCAGCAAAAGACCTCAATGACAATACGGGACTGGAATGGAGATGTGTTGTAAGTGTCTTCATCTGCTGCACTTGGACTTCTCACTGGTGTCATGAGCCATGGATATACAGCATCATCTGAAAACCAAAGAAGAGAGAGAGAGACAGAGAGAATGGAGGGACAGACAAAACAAAAGAAAGGTGGGTTAGTATCCAGGAATACATTTTACCATTAAGAACTACTTAAATATATTAGAAACAAAAAGAGGAAAAAAATACTTCTCAGCTTACTAACAAAATAACTACCAGGCATCCTACCAAGCATGAAGAGGAGGTACAGTGAGCTTGGTGTGCCAGGTATGGGAATTGTGGGCAATGCCATGATGCTGGCCTGAAATGTTGGTGATGCACCCCCATGTATCACAAACACTTCCTGGCAATTGATGAAGTGGTAGACTTTCTTATTGTGGTACTGCTCCCCTGTGGACCAGAAAGGGCTCTGAGTACAACATCCATGCACTCTATTGCACCAAATACCTCAGGGAAATGTGCCACCCCATAAAAGTCACTCAAAGCTCAAGGTCATGTCCTGAGGTGATACCAGGAGATAGATGCTCCGATCTCCATATGCCAAGAGTACTTCCATGAACTGCTGCAGTATTCTTCAGTCAGAAGCCTCTGAGATTTCCAACATGTCCCTAGTCTGCCTTTAAAAGATCCCGATATCAAATATAGTGAGGGGTATAAATACCTTAGTATTCACAGCGATTGGAAGGACACGCATTCCTCCAGTACCCCACTGGGGTCATACATACTCATTAAAACCCTTATAGTGTACCTGTCCACTTGGAACCTATGGAGTATCTCTTGATTATCAATGTTATAATGAGTTATCCTCTGCCTACTTGTCTGCCATCTTGGCTGGCTTTCACCTCAAAGTGAAAGCAATTTTGGCACAGCCAAGATAAGTAACTCACACTTAGAAATAACAAGGCTAGCAGCAAATGACAGCATTTTCATAAATTTCAAACTAGATAGGATTGGCAAGACTCCTGTTTATATAACGAGCCTGCAGACATGGTGGAAAGTGACAAAATTCCACTTCGAATCGCAAATTGCAAATAAGCAAGAGTACAACAATCTCATTAACGTATGCTGGATTACATCATTACTCATTTATATCTTATTATAAGTTAGTTTCCTTATACTCATTCCAGGTTAGCGTATGTGGCCTCTAAGAATCATGACTGAGCTGTACTTATTTGTATGCAGTGCAGATAGCTTTAATGACTATGAATACCACCCTGACTCATGTGATAGAATTAAACATTTTAACAGGAGGCTTTCCCACTCTACCACCATTCATTGTAGGGGTGGACACCTCACACCTGTCTAATATAATATAAATATCTATCTATCTATATATACATACCAAAAAAAAAAAAATATATATATATATATATATATATATATATATATATATATATATATATATATATATATATATATATATATATATACACACACACACACATATATATATATATATATATATATATATATATGGATCTATGTTGATCCAACAAAAACACACTTCATCAGATCTGAAATGACTGAACTGAGTTCCACAAAAATGCCATTTAACGTAAGCTCACTTTCATAAATCTCAGCATTTTGAACAAACATAAAATAGACACACACACACACACACACAAATAAAACAACTCAATCATGCAGACCGGGCAAGCCGCCCTGCACCCCCATGTGGGGGGCTGTACCACCCACTCCCCTGTTACTTATATATACTAACTCCAAGATCGCACTACAGTGGGGAAAAGGGAATATTCCCTTATCCTCACTGTACCGTAATCTATGACAATTACTCGGCATACTGAGTTTCGCAAAAGTGAGCTTTCATTCAAAGGCACTTTTGCGGAAATCAGCTCACTCATTTTAGATTTGATGAAGTGTGTTTTCATTGGATCAAATGAGATCCATGCATATATATATATATATATATATATATATATATATATATATATATATATGGATTTACTTTGAATTAATAAATGACATAATATCGAAATACACAATATTGAAACCAAAACAAAATCTCAGAACACTGAAATTACACAAAACGGAAGCCCACAATGTCAAATTTCAAAACTGCGAAACAACGTACAATAATTATGCCCTGCTGCACCCCCTGCAAATTTAATATACCAACTCTGAGATTGCACTATGTTGACTAAAAAAAACAGAGCCATCTGTATTCTTTCAATGTAAACCTGCCTTTCACAGCAACCCATACCATTCTGTCATAACTACCTGTCCAAGATTGCAGTACATTCCCTAGAACAGAACACAGACACCAACATTCCTTCGCTGTAAACCTGCCTTTAACAACATTGCATACAGTCCTATTACAATTTCTATTTATTTTTATATAATATAAACTTACAAAAAAGTCTCCACAAACAAAGCAAGCAGTCTAAGTAACTTTGCCATATTCTCAAAGGGATGTACTACAAATCCTTAAAGACACACTGCACCATCGTCTGACTACCCATTCATATTTTAAGTACAAGGCAGCATACTACAACAGGATAAGTTAAAACTACAAAAAAACTATACTTACCAATTTTACACATGGAAAACAGCTCTCCCAATCTACTTTTCTCATTTCAGTATTTTCGGTATTATGACATTCAATATTATGGCATTCATTAATTCTAAGTAGATCCATATATATATATATATATATATATATATATATATATATATATATACACACACACAGTAAAATACGCCTCTCTACATCTCCTTGTCCATACAAGTATATATATATATATATATATATATATACATACATATAAATGGAAACACTCTGGAATGTTGAAATACTGAAATGTCGAATTTCAGTACCTCGAGACCAAAGTATCAAATCTGCCGATGCGTAAAACAGCAGAATATCGAACCCAGAAATGTCGAACCCATGATACTGATGGCGTGTTAGGTAAGTGTGGTGTTTTTAAGGGTTTTGGGGAGGGTTTGTGTTTTTGTGAGCATGTCGGGGAATGTTAGGTGTGGCTTAAGGTACTTAGGTGAGAATGTGAGTGTGTCTGTGTTGAGTGTGGTGGTGTTTGTGTCTTTGTGATGTGTGTTTGTGCGAGGCGGGGTGTGGAATGTATGTTGGTGGGCTTTGTGTGTGCTGGTGTTTAGTGCGACCTCAGAGTTAGTATATATAAGTAGGAGTGGGTGGGGGACACAGCCCCCCCACATGGGGGATGCAGGGGGGCTTGCACCCCTGCTTATAGTAAGGGTGTGTGTGTGTGTGTTTGTGTTGTTGTATGAAGGTAGATGTATTTGTGTTTGTATTTGTGCTGTAATTGTCGTGGCTTTGAGTTTCAAGGTTTTGGTTTACTTTTTTTGGTTTTTCGGCTTTATAGTCTCGAAATACTGGAATTCGATATCTCAGTATTTCGAGATTATATAGTAAATCCATATAGATATAGATTATATATATATATATATATATAGAGAGAGAGAGAGAGAGAGAGCAAGAGAGAGTGAGCATTTTTTTAACTCGTGCATGTATATATTTCAGACAAGGGAGTTACTATGATGAGTGATATTTCCATACCCAGCATGTAACAGCTCCAAAGATATCTAGCAAAATTAATAAAAATAGTAGTTAGACTGTAAATATCATCAAAATGCAATGTTTAAAATCTATTAGTGGCATTCGAAAGACATGCGTAGAATGAGCGTGCCTTCGTTGAAGGTTGGGCATCGAGCTGGCACCTCGGCACCCATAAAAAAAAAAATCTACTACCAATCATTAGCAGACCAGAGTTCTGCTGTGGCGACTCCTAACCGGGAAAAGCCGAAAGAAAAACAGCAACAACAACCGATAGGAGGAATTTTTCATAACAAAGAAGTTAATAGACACACTGAGCATAATCAAATGAGAAATGAAAAGTCTCCTATAACATAAATACAGATGTTCCTTGCTACTGTTATACAGATGAACAGCATGTAACACTGTTGATATTACTAATTTTATAAGTTACATTTCTAAACTGGGAACTAATTGTAATGTTAGATGCAGTATGTTATATTTTTTAGTCAGTGAGGCCAATCTAATCATTAACCATGCTATGTAACACCACATAATATGTGTAATACTGATAATTGCCAACCCAAAATAGGAGGGAAGTATCGAGAACAAAATCATAAAGATCATGTTACAAGATATGGGGGAGAAAGTGACAGACTGTAGTGTGTTGTAGTTCTAAACTGGTATACATACAGGCTTCAAAACTGAAAATGAAGGAACAAGTTAAAAGTAAAGCAGTGAAGATTCCCTCCACATATGGCAAGCTGTGCCAGGCATACTCCTTGCTGTTTATATATACAAACACTAAGATTGTTGTACCTTAAAAAAAGGACATTTTCTGAGCTGCCATAATCTTGCAACCTGTATTTAGCAAAGCTTATCATACTCCAATGATCACACATCTGACTATTGAAAAGAAGTACATCAAAAATTGCCATTTCACCCAGTTAACGGCCACTCAATTATTTTTTAAAAGCCTTCTTCCTAAATAACTCTAGACAGTGATAAAATTGTCTATGGAGGACTAACCAGTGGGATTTGCCACATGTATCTCACATGTGAAAGAGATGTGGGGGTTCAGTCTGAGGTACCGAACCTGCTTTGTAAGTGTTCTCGTGCTGATATAAATAATCTTACTAATTGCAGAAAATAAGCAAAGTCTGAGACAAACATAAAAAAATACAGGTGCTTTTTATTGGGCTACAGAATTAGAGGTGGAGAACCATATGCCTTTTATAATAAAAAGTGCAATACATGCTACAGATGAGACTCAATGAATTAAAATGCAATGTAAATCAAATGACAAAGTATGCCTTGCATTGCTAAAGGAAATGCAAGCCTCATTCTTTGTACCTTATAGTGCTTAAGCTTATTAATTTGACAGGGCTGGCACTCTGCCTTTGAAATGGGAAGAAACAATGTGTGTAACCGAACCTTTTCCACAAAGAATTGATTATGGTGTATAACATCTTAGGTAGTGCATGGTTTAATAGAATGTAAAGCTCTATGAAGTGAAGCAAAATTGTCAGAGTGCTGTCAGGAGAAATAAATCTGAGTGCAAAAAAAGAATGATTTCCCTAAGGAGTTGATCAAAATCATTTTTTTTTTGAAAATAAGATTCATATATGAATGTAAAAGACTGTTGGCAAGATGTGCAAATCACGCTAATATTTAATGAAATCCTAGCAAACAATGTGATAGACACAAAGAAAGGACAGAAAGCAGAGAAATGTACAAATAAATGACATGTGTTTACCTAGCTAAAAAAAAATCAATGTCCAAATGAAATTTTCTGCCAGTCAGTCTGCATTTATTACTTGAAAAGTTTACAGATGAGACAAGGAACTACAGAAGGCCATGTTTGCTATGTAATGTAATTTCTCATGATTCTTGTTGTGGCAATCTTACTTAAAATTTCAAAATATAATTACATTGTTCTGACAAAGAAGCAGATCACAGGGTTACTGTTTGTGTCTGATTTGATTTTTCAGTTTTGCTACAACAAAACTCATATCTCACAACAACTAATAAGTGTGCATTCAGGTGGATGCGTACTTAGGTTATTTAGGTTATACCCCACCATCTACCTTGGAGCACAAAATCACAATGCTTTAGTCTACTGGCACACAACATACATATTTATAAACAGTTGACAGAAACTAAAAGAGAATTAAACATGTTTCTTGTTCTCTGGCTTTGAGTACTCAGGAAGCAGAGCTTCTAATACTGTGTTCCTCACCATCACCTAAGCAGAGTATAAAACATGACCTCAGTCTAAGTATGTAACATCATTCTGTTTTGTTTTAGGCTGCTTTTTCTTTACACTAAAAATTTGCCAATGGCTGACATATTCAGATTGCAGACAGACTACTTATTTATTATTTGCTAACAATCTAAAGAAAATATGTGCAAAATGAAAGCAAACCAGTGAGGAATATAAAATAAGAAGCAGTTATATACCTTCAGTTTTCAGCATGTATAAATCCATGTAGTCATTATAAAAACATGCTATAAAATTTGAGAGCAAAGCAATTAGCAACTGAAATAATTATCATAAGATCATAGGATAGATCTATACTATGTTGACCCACAGGGCCTTTATAAGCCTTGCTAGGCAACCAAATATATCCCAAAAATTATTGTGCATTAGAGGTTATTTTAAGGGGTGTATTTTATGGTGTGATTAAATGGCTGCCAATATCCATTAGAGACATGGGTGTCAGGCCAGGGGTGAATTCCTAATTTCCCATTCACTGGTCCAAGTTGCACTTAAATAGTGTTTTCCGCTCTGATAGACGTGGATGGGAAGCCTATTTCAGAAAACATATCCTATTTAAGTAAAACATAAAATTTAAATCCTTAGATCTAGTAGTATAAGTTTTGTTCATTTTGTGGATATGCAAAAAGTCCATCAGAGGGGGATCCAAGGATACCTTGTATGCCATGCATAAATTGTGTTTCAGCAGTCTGTAGGAAAGAGAATGTAGACATACATCTTTGAGATAATTTGCATAGGACATTGTGTTTATGCCCTCTATTCTTTTTGTGAGGAACCTTTCTGGATGTTCTAGTGGTTGCACGTGCCTAGACAGGTACATACAGAAAGGGGCATTATCCTCAATGATGGGTCTGATGATTGTTGAGTACAATGGCATGATGACTTCCCTGGACCTAGATGCCATGACCTTACTTATAAGTCAAGTAACATTGAATGACTTTCTTACACCCTTAGACAAATGTTGGTTAAAAAAATGTCTCTATCTACAGTCCCCAAATTTCTGACTACTGTGTACACTTTTGGGGGAGTTTTATCAATGAGGTAGTTTTCCTGGGTGGCTGACTACCCAAAATGTATTAATAAGCATGTCTTGGCACTGAGTTTTAAGCTGTGGCTTTGGTACCAGTCATTTGTCTGTATTAGATCTATCGGGGGGGGGGGGTTCTATGATTGCTCCTAGTTTCCAGTTATCTCCTAACTTGGTAAGCCAGAGGCCGTTGACATTGGGGATGACTTTATAAAAATAGATGTCAAAAAAGACCCCAGACCCATCACAGAGCCCTGGAGGATGCCACAGGTGGCTGGCCTCTCTGTGGAGATCTGAGCCCCAGCTGGCTATCCAGCAAGTTACACAGGGGTTATGCCTAATTCCACAAGTTTGTTTACAATGACTGAGTGGGTATTTTCTCAAATGCCTTAGCTAGATCAAGGTAGGCTGTATGCACCATTTTCCTCATCCGTTGCCTTGTTGACCTTCTCAAAAAAGTCTGCCAGGTTCAGTAGGCATGACATGCTTTAACAAATCAAAATTGGGCTGGGGCCTGTGCCTGAAGGTTTCCTATGCCATTTTTTATTCGTGTGCATAGCAATTCTTTCAATTGCTCTACATATGAGACTAGTTAGTCTAGTGGGTCAGTAGTTTCTGGGATCTGTTGATGGTCTGCATGTTGCAGGCTTCCATTTCTGTTGCATGAAGCCTGTATGGAAGCATGACTAGACACTTACACCAGTAGCCCTAATAGGTCATATTTCAGGGCCTGTGTGGAAGCATGACTAGACAGTTACACCAGTAGCCCTGTTAGGTCATATTTCAGGGCCTGTGTGGAAGCATGACTAGACAGTTACACCAGTAGCCCTGATAGCTCATATTTCAGGGCCTGTGTGGAAGCATGACTAGACAGTTACACCAGTAGCCCTGTTAGGTCATATTTCAGGGCCTGTGTGGAAGCATGACTAGACAGTTACACCAGTAGTCCTGATAGGTCATATTTCAGGGCCTGTGTGGAAGCATGACTAGACAGTTACACCAGTAGCCCTGTTAGGTCATATTTCAGGGCCTGTGTGGAAGCATGACTAGACAGTTACACCAGTAGTCCTGATAGGTCATATTTCAGGGCCTGTGTGGAAGCATGACTAGACAGTTACACCAGTAGTCCTGATAGGTCATATTTCAGGGCCTGTGTGGAAGCATGACTAGACAGTTACCCCAGTAGCCCTAATAGGTCATATTTCAGGGCCTGTGTGGAAGCATGACTAGACAGTTACACCAGTAGCCCTGATAGCTCATATTTCAGGATATTTAGGAGGCATCTTGGGAGACTACTAGGGCCCACTGAAGGTGTATTCTGGGCCACAGAGAGCACATCTAAGACCTGCTCCCTACTGACAGTCAGACGGGTTATGTCAAATGTATTTCTTAGTGAGGCAGCTGGAAGTGGGAGGGAGTAAAGATGGAGATGAATTTGTCAGCCAGAAAATTTGCTATATATCCCATTCCCATTAATGTGTCTCCATTTACCAACAGTTCAGCACACTGCTATCTGCTGCCTTGCTACCTTTGAGCTTTCAGACATACCTAAAGAAAGCATTATGGTTGTCTTTGTACTGGAGTGTTATCTTTACCTCACATTTTGCATTGTGAATTTATTTCTTTTAGATATGTATTCAGCTTGATGAGGTGTTTTTTTTTAAATCTTTTTTGGTGTCACACTTCCTAATTTTATCACCAGTGTTTTTTTTTTTTTTTTAGTTAAATTTGGACTAACTTCTGGTAAGTATAGCAACCTCTATGCAATGATTGACTTAGTTGTACAGAGCTTCTACAAATAATCTCACATAGACTGAGATACCTGTGTTTGGAGGGGCTTGAAATTTTGACAGGTTATCTCTTAATAAAAGGTAGTTTGCCTTGGAGTAGTTTCTAACTGTCATGGGGTTTATTGGGGTAACAAAGCTGATTCTTATTTCAAAGGAGACTGTTTTGTTGTTTGACCATACCAGAAAGGACACAACACTGGGGAATGCAGCATTCACCGATATTTGTGAGAACCAGGTCCAATATGTTTGTACCTGTGGTAGGTCAGTTCACTAACTGGCCCAATGTGTTTGTGTTTGCAAAGTCTAGGAAGCTCTGCACCTGCAAATTTGGGGTCATGTGGGATTTCCAGTTTATCAAGGGGTAATTAAAGTCCCCAGTGACTATAATATCTGGTTGAATGGTGAGTGTCTTCAGTAGACTTAAGTATAAACTATGGGTTTTATGGGACATAGAGGGTAACCTATAGATTGCTAGATAAGTTATGGGACTTTGTCTATGGTAATCTGAATGTGGAGGAACCCCAGTGCATCATCCTGTTCACCCAACCTATAGGTATACTTGTTACTGATATAGATCAAGACACCATCACCTTCAGACCCTGTCTGTACAGTTGCTGGGCATGTACTAACAGGGTACACTTTGTGGCTTTATGCCATGTCTCTCTAACTGTGCAGATGTACCCTTTCTCCAAGTATAGGAGAGAGGGTGTGAGTGGAGCTTATTGTTTAGATTCCTGGCATTGAGCAGTAACAACTTCAGATTTACTTGGGTAGATTTTGCTTGTTGGAAGGTTTGCCAAATTTGGAACTGCCTAAAAAAGCCTTTATTGGGAAGTACAGAGTTTTAGCCAATATTCAAAAGCATAGCGAGAGCTGGTACAGACAATCCCTGGCAAAGCAAAGTAGTTTCTTAGCAATGCTCTCCCACACTGACAAATTTTATATCTACCTAGAATGATACCAAGCACTAAAACATGGCATCATCCTTGGTGAAGGTAGAATGCTGCTCAGTGCTGGGCTCGGCACATTTCATAATCAGTCTGGGGGGGGTGTCTTTTTTGCTTGTGACCTACCCGTCCCCCCCCCCCTTTATTGACCCATGGTATGCTGGGGGTGGATGTACAATGGACACATATGGCTATCACCTTGCCTCCACAGCAGCTCAGTCTTGTCTCCACCCTTTAAACCTCTTTTTATTAGGCATGCCTACTATGTGTTATCCCCAGTCTCCACTAGGGAGCATCACCATAAATGCCCATAGGCTCACATACTCACCCCAAGATAATAACAGGCATCCCTCCATGATGCACCATCACTCACCTTTGTTGTTAACCTGGGTTGATTGGTTTGTAGTCAGAGCTTTATCCCTCTGTGCCAGTGGAGTGGCTTGTGTATTATATTTGCTAATGAAAATATCAGCTAAAGATAATTGGCAGCCAAAATGCAACCAACATTGAAGGTAGACTTACTTAAGGGATATATAATTAAAGGCTAAAGCACTTTCCAGCACTAATATATCAAGCAGATTCTCTTACACCATGGTGAACCATACGCCACTAAATATTGTGACAACCTCAGCATTCTTTAACATGCATGGTAAGGCATGCATTAAAATGTGGTATTAGCTTCCCAGATGCACTATTCAAGCAAGGCTAGTTACTGGACATTCTTATATATTGTCTAAAACAAAAGTTCAATTCTGGCCAGTGCAGAAGTAAATTGCAGGAGCACACATTGTATAAGATGCATAATGATGTGTGTTCAGTTAAAGTCACTAGTTGTAGTTTTACTGCTTCCTTGCAATTCTCTTTGGAAATTGTATTAGATTTTTATGTTTTTGATGCTAAACATTAGAATGTATGGACTTCTTCCATCATAATAACATTGCACTAACAATTATTTCATGTCACATCAGGGAAGCAACATGCAGGAAACTTGCTTTTGACACAAGAAAACGGGAATGCTGTGCTTTCTATTCCCACTCTACCTGATTAGATTGTTGACATTACAGTGCAACATGGGGGAGGGGTGCTGCACTCTTGAGTATGTCATCCTTTGGAAGAGATGTTAAACCAAGTTCTTATCTGCTTGAAGGGAAAAAGTCCGAGGTTCACTGAAATGATATTTGCTGTTTAGTGTTTGAGGAATATCTATTTGACAAATATGATTAAGTGATAGAGACCTGTGGAATTAAACCAGTCAAGAAATGATAAATAAATAAAATATATGTAAATCAGTGGTGTCTTTGCTGGAAATCCTGATAACATGCAAATGTTTTACTTAGTTGTAGTCCAGATATATATGATAGCTACCTAAATAATTCTAATTTTCTAAATATCTCAAGACTGGGCTTATATGGAAAGGGAACAAGGATAACTGGCCAGATCGCATAAAGATATCAGCGCTAAACTTGCAGATAACAATGCAATATGTAAATGTACACAGTGAATTCCAAATATCTATTCACACAAAAAAACTATCCCAAGTAGTAATGGTGCACTGAGAATTACCCTCAAGTAATCCACAAGTAATGAAAAAAAATCACTGTCAAAGCATGATGTAAATAAATAAAGTTATGGAAAGAATCTCACAGTTCAAGCATATTGATAGTCTTAAATACATATCTATAACAGACTCTCTCCAGTAAGCTTAAGGACAACTATGGAATATCACTTTAACTCTGTTAGTATAAAAATATGCTGACTCTTACTTACAGGTTCTGATGAATCCATCATTTTTCTCATAAAAAATTAATAACGGTGAAGAGCAATCCTGACTACATCACCACAGTTGACATTAGCTAACAATGAGTATGAGACTTACATGGGGAGCTCGGGTAATGCACACAAGGCACCAACGCAAGTGGGAGATAGAAAAGAACATGCGGGCTGTTGGTGAAGATGGAGGACATGCAAGAGGAAAGATGGAATAATAAAATTAGAGGGAAAGTCAGAGGGGCATGGGCAAATTTTATTTATTTTATATGGGAATAGCCCCCATTTTTTTTAATTTTTTTAAGAACAGAAGGAAAGTTAAAGATAGGGAAAGAGGAGGGGATGGCCATCACAGCAGGTATACAAATACAACAGATATCACAACACATGACAGACCAATGTTGAGAAAAAAAACAGTAAGAACAGGTTAGTTACACAGATGGCACACTGCAGAACATGAGTAATGTAAAGTTGCCAAACAGGGTGGGGGAGCATACCAGCCATGGTGAAAAGCAGAAAAATATACTACCTATGCACTATCAAGTTATGAACTGTTGCAAACTGTGAGGCAGTCATACCTGGATGTATATGACCAATGGTAGACGTGTGTTGAAGGGTAATACATAAGGATCACAATACATATTGGATAAAGAAACACATATACAAGTAGTCTATCAGCAGTGCAAGTGTAAGGCAGGCAACATCACAGATAACTCCAGCAGAGGACAGAAGCAAAACTCATACCATGCATGTGAAAGGCAAACAACCAAGCTCTGGGGCAAACAGCAATACTGCAGCAGAGCAAATAGGTGTACATAACGCAAACAAACATTTAATGGAATGCATATATGTCACACACATATGTCACATCAAATGTAACACACTGGTGTAGGCATACATGAATGACTGTCAGGGGTCTAAAGGAATGTACATGAACGCAAAGTCAATACACATACACACACCAAGAACATGTAAGAATATTTGCAAAAATCTAACACTACAACTTAACTAAATATATCGGGTTGTGCACATGGATTTTATCAGCATACACTGGTTAACATTTAAGTATAACAAGAACAAGGATGTATTACAAGCAGTAGCCAGCAACTTATGTGCAGATGTCCTGCATCCATAAAATGAACATACATTTGGCACATGTTCACCATATCTACAATGTAATACATGATAGTGGTCAATTAATTGCAACAAAGGTAAACATATCTGCAAAATATTATATGGAAATAAAAAGGTGGAATTATCGTAGATAGCCTGGGCCCACATGAAGGAAAAGCAGGACATCAAGGTTAGTTTATGCATTGCAAATGCATGTGTAGAGCACACAGGGTGCTGTCAAAGCTAATCCAAAATACATTCAAACAAATGGAAATTGTATGCCACATGGGAATACTGATTATTGATGTCAACAGAAATGGGCATGTGTGTACCACCCATACACAGTAATGTGCAATCTTGTAACATCAAAAGGCATAGGTAAGCAAGCTAAGAATTTTAATTATATGCACATATCCTGTCATACCAATGATGGGATGACAACCATAGGTGTAATAAACAACCGTAGGTGTATGTCACGCACCCTTCTCATTAGTGAGCAGAGGACACTCCTCAGTGAATAATCACATGTAAATGTACAATTGTATGTCATTATGAATTTGACTATGTGCACAGATGTACAATCATCAGTTACTCTGTACAGCTATTGGCATAAGGTATGAATCTATGTGAATAATGGAGGTGGAAATTAAACATACATCAAACACGGCTTATTGAACTGTTACAGAGTAAATTATCCTTATCAGAGTATATACAATAATGCTACATTGGCGTGCAATGCAGTCAGAAAAAGAGGACTACCATTGGTATGACATGAATGTACATGACCCCACATGGCATTAGCTTTGCCAAAACATGGCATACAACACCACATCATGCCAGTGGGGCAGCATGACAAGTGTCTTTCAAACAAAAGGGAAATGACATGTCCTTCTGTTTCACACACATGATATGACAATACACAAATACAAGCCATACCATAGTGGTAGTGCTGGACTATGAATAAAATCTGTTGTCAGTTTCCTTCAATAAGAAACGTGTTTACAAGCTAATTGTTTCCCCACTACCTGCAGGCTAACTACCACAGTGTTTGGACAGTTGGATGTGTGATGAAAGTGTAATGTCTTAATGTATATCATACACACATTGAAGCATAATTAAATGTCACATGACAATAACACATAAGCATGGCAGCTACATGGTATGCATACACACCAGTGCATATAGTCAATTAGATAGCAATCAGCATGTTGGCGGCAAAACACAATTGGTGCACCTAGACAATATTTATGGAACAGAGAGACCAGGCTGATGGGGCTGAACCTCACAAATGACCTCACGGGCTATCTCCCTGAATGAGTCATTCATTACCAGTGCCATATCTGGAAGAATGCCCCCATCATGTCCCTTATCTGTGTTTAAAACACAACAGTGACAACCTCCAAGATACCGTCCCAGTAATCATCTCTGCTTCAGCCCTGTTATCATTTCTACCAGGCTGCAGCAGGAGCGATGTTGTGGGCAGGTGCTGGTCCAGCTTCCCTGTCATCATTGTAGTCATCATGATCATCATAATCAGAGGACTCCAGCAGTGACCTGGCATATGCTCATCATCTCTGTCTGATCAGAGATCATCCACAGGTCCCCATCCTCAGTCAACATCAAATGTAAAACATGACAAATGAAAATGAAATGTCTATCATGTCCCGCATTCCCATGAAGATCAGAGCTAAACTTAAACTAAACTGAAACTGTTGTGCACATCTGCAGTCTAACATACCCGATTAATGTCCATTCACTTGTGAGTTCTGCAAATACAAATATGACTCAGCTCAATTTGAAATGTTGCAAACATTAGTGAGTAGCACAAGTGTAATCAACTTAAGTGTTGCTATCACTCCTTGTGCACATAACCCCTTCCTTATGTCACTTTATCTACAGTTATGAACATGTCCAATAACAGAACATGTCAGGGCGAATGTACACATCACAAATCTAAGTAGTTCAATCAAGGCTGTGCAAAGGCACCACTTGGACATTTGAATATTGGTTAGCATGAAGGATGGCAAGGATATGCAAAGAAAGCACATGTAACATTTCCTGGCATATGACTATAATCATAAATGACACTCCCTTATGATAAATTATCATAACTGAAATTCAACAAAATAAAAGCTTGTAAATGTATTATTGTTAACTGCACTGTTTAATAAATTTGTCTGCCTCAGTAAACTGTTCAGCTCTCTTTCAGCATGTCATTATTCCATTTCTTTTTCCACACTATGTCTTCTCTGACCACTTATATCTGTCTGTGAATGTAAATTGTAGTCTCTGCATGTAAAGAGTCATATGGACAGCCATCTTGTGACCTTGCTAAAATGAAGACAATTTTTACATAAATTTTTTTATGAAATGTTGCAATGAAATACCTATCTGTGCAAGTATCCATAAACACAGGATACAAGTACTGTATGTTCTAATAAAAATACCCAAGGTGTTGTAGGCAGATGCAAAACCAATGTTAAACTCAAGGTATGCAAACAACACTGTGAACACTGACACAGCATTCCCTCTTTAGGATGCTGAATAGTCACTGGGAAACACATCCACATCATACCTCTCAACCTGAAAACATCAAAAATCGGGACAAGGCCCATGAAAAATACGTACAAATCTGTATGCTGATTAACATCTAATTTGCATGCATAATTATGTAACCCTACCCACTCCAATGGAATTGTGGGATACCAACTTTCAAATGCAAACTGAAGAACAGACAACCCAAATATGGCACCAGAGTCCCATTACCTGGCTATTTTGCCCCATTTACAATAAACACTAATGTATGCATACTGCTTTACTTCTACAATGATTATTTGGATTTTATTTTTATATTTTACAGCAAAACAATGCATCAACACTAATAGACATCATCTGGTGAACAAAGCAATACTGTCTCAAGATGAAAATAGGCTTGACATTAAAACTTCTCTGCCCTTGAAACTTACATTCATTGAAACAGCATTGAAACCCACATCCAAAGAAAATGCATCTGGGCACTGGTGGATAGATATTACCTTTGGGTTGTTTACAACTCATTGGCCCCTTGAACATAAAACAAGAAACATACGTGTTCTTTTCTTTGATACACCTTCCTGACTTTATTAAATTATATTCTTTGTATAATACAACACACTTGTTAGACAGAGCGCATTTTAAATTTGTTTGAACATTTTACCAGTAGGCTGCACTCAGACAATGAAACAAAATGCACAAAAAAACCTGGACAAAGCCAATAATAGGGGAATAGAAATTCAGTTCTCACTTCTCACTATAGCTGGGCTTAGTGTTTCTGTACATGGTAGGTGCAGATCAGACTCTGTGTTAGCCATCAGTGTGAGTGCCATAGACTGCATTGGACCTGGATTGACAGAAATGGAAATTTACAAATTGCAATATACTGAACAAGTGTAGACAGGAAGAAGGCAGATTATAGTAAATTCCATTTGAAAAGTATAAACATATCTGTTATATGGCATATTTTCCTTCTTCCTTTCCTTTCCTTTCCTTTCAGGATATATTGTTACTTTAAGTTTGATATTATTCCAGCTTGAATGAAAAGTATTATTGGCAGAATTCATCCTGAAGTTACCAGTTTCACTGAAACGTTAAGGAAAATCCACTGTCACTTGTAGTTTAACTCAATCCTGAAGTTTATACAGTCCTCACAGTATAGTTTCATTATGGTTTCATTAGTGGAATCTATTCTGTGCTTTATAAACATTCATTTTCTTGGCTTGGAATCAAGAGAAAGGAAATCTTGCCCATTTTTAAGTATAACCCTTCATGTGCTTTGGCAGATGAATTTGCTCCCACCTGATCAGCATACCATAGACATCTGGAAGTCTTTAGCTTTTTCCTATCAGGCTCTTCCCACAATCTTATATAGGCAGTCCTCAGTCTTACTGATTTAGCTGCTGCTATAAAAATGCAAAGTAATGTCCTAACATATCCTTGCTTTGTCTGCCTTCGGGTTAGTTATTTATACTATATAAGGGCTAAAAGCTAGAATGGAAGTGTAAAGATAGGCTGATTAAGATCCTAACAGATCATTAACCTGGTAAGTACAAATGAACCTATGAACCTGAGTGCTGTAGAACTCTTGCCTTTGTTGAAGAGAAAAATAAATAATATCGGCGAATATAGCTGATCATATTTTTTTAGATAGTGGCCCACTTCTAAGTATTCTTTTCTATAAGTGGAACATCTTTATGGATAGTGATGTTTTAGTCTGAGGCACAGCACAGAGCAAAATGTCGTCATGCTCAGTCACTACTGTTTTGATGAAATCTAGGTATGTGCAATGTAACAGATCAAGGGGTAGAAAAACAACAACAGAAGTAAGAAAATGTAAAGTATGAAGACATTTGTGTCTCATTAAAAACAATTCATAAAAATACAAAATCAAAGATAGAAAGTTGTATATTTTTTGACTGAGATTATTCTAAAAATATAGATAAATTGACACAAATAACAATATGACACACTGACAATACATCACTAACAGCTGACCCAGTTGTTTTAGGATTTGGGAACTTATGTGGACAGTGACCTAACTTTTGACCCACGTGTCCATAAGAAAGTCCTCCCATGCTGCATAGCTTATAAACAAGGGGTCTGTGTCTAGATCTAGAGATGTCATTGCCCCCCTTTACTCAGCCCTCATTAGGCTGATCATTGAGTATAATGCCCCATTTGGCATGTTTTTGTCTAGACACATGCAACTACTGGAACACCCACATAGATACCTTGCTAAAAGAAAATAAGGCCTAAAAATACAGGGACTGACTCAAAGCCCTGTCACTATACACAGTATCCTACAGACTGCTAAAGGGTGACCTGTATCTGGCATACAAGGCATCAGAGATATAATGGGTATATATAAGGATGTAGATCTCTTCTGCAACATCTACTGAATAGTTTGGAGGAAACAGGTATATCTTGCAGAGTATACTGGTGCTCTGGAACAGATTTCCCGTACGTGTAAGACAAAGCTCATGTCTGTCCATATTTAAGGGCAACCTGGAACTGTGAATGGAAAACAGAAAATAAAACCCAGGACTACCCACTGTACTAATACTAATAGACAGAGACAGCTCCTAAATGCTTTCTCTTATGCATGCGTCCCCTCAAATTATCTATAGTATAATCCCAGTTATTCTCATTAGGGCTAATATATAATTATCAACCATGGGATGCGTTAAGTCCAGTCTCTAACCAACTGAGATAGATTAATTTGAGCACCAAAAAGCAAACTGGCTAGGCTTAAAATAGCCCACAAAGGCAGCTAGCTTAGTACTTACCTATGAACCTATGAAAACACATAGTGGATCCACTCCATCCTGTACTGTCATTCTCACCCTGTAGAGATGACAGTTTCTGCACAGGACACTGACAATGTCATTTGTCTGTGTTTGTTGACATGTATGATGCCAAGTGACTCTAACAGTTCTACGAACAACAGCTTACTCCATTTACTACATTACTTTATCCATACTGTACAGTGATATATTTTGCTTGTGATATTAACAGTTCTGGATTATATCCTACATTGTTTACGTGCGCGCAGCTTACTATAGTGGAGAAATAGGAATATGTTGCATTGATATCTGTTGCTTATTTTGTGCCAAATACCGATACAATGGTCTGAGTCTGTAGGCATACCTATATCATTTAAGTCCTGAGCTGATTGTCCCTGTTATGACAAATTTGTATATGTTCATAATGATTATAGGTTATGATTATGGTATTATGTCTGATTCTCAGTGTGTACATTTAGTGTTTAATTGCCATTAAATGCAATCTGTGCTGCTGTGGTGAGGCAACACCTGTATATCAGTTTTAATCTGTGTACTCATGCATGTGTGGTTATCATGACTCAAAGTTGTGGGTCAGAGGCTGCCACATTGCTTTGGCCTGCACTTGTGGTCACACCGTATATTGCCTATGTCTGTGTCTTCTGCCCCCATGTACTCCTCCTCCCCTGATACCTGTATGATCTCATCTTCAGACATCTGGGGTTCTTTTGGTAGTTGACCTACACCAGCAGCTGGCAGACTGTCATGTGCCATGTTGTGCAGCATGGCGCACAATGTTATCATCTGTTCTGACTTCTCAGATGTATATTGCAGTGCACCCCAGATATATCCAGACATCTGACCGTAGCCTTCAGTACACTGAACACACAGTCTATGGTATTTCTGTTTGTTGCATGCACTCTATTGTAAGTATCCTCTGCAGGATTGGATGGTTCATAGTATGAAGACATTAGCTATGGCTCTAGTGGATACCAACAATGACCTGTGGTGGGGAGTAAACACACAGTTGGTCAGTGTGGGTATTTTTGGGAAGGGTATCCTTAGCTTACATCCTAGCTGTGTTCCTGTACTTACTCAATAGCTATTCCTCAAGTATATCACATTGCTGGAATGCAGCCCTCAGTCCATCGTCTATCCAAATGTCAGCATCATGGACACCTCCAGATTGTGTGTCCATGCTGTTTGTTATTCTGCCATCTGCTGCACATACAACCTGGTAGTTCAGGGATGGCCAGCCCTTTCTGTTTATGTACTGTTCGGCTTCAGGATGCATTAGTGTCTTGAATGGTATATGTGTGCAATCTATTACACCAAGTACATGTGGGGAAGTTTGCAATGCTTTACAACTGGGGCATTACAGTTCTCCAGTCCATGGAGTGGATGGAAAATGGATGTACAAAGAAGAAACAGGTAAACACACTAATGTAGTCAACGCTAAAGTCCAACAAACAGCTAGTGGAAAGCCAGACTCATGAAGCCAGACATATGAATAAAACTCAGTTTAATGTAAAATCCAATTCACATCAAAAAACTTTCAGGACAAAGTCCCTTCATCAGTGTGTAATAAAACAATAATCAACTCACTCCATTTTATAGTAAAATACATGACACACCCAAAAAATTCACATGAAAAAAGTAATTAGAAAAATTGCATTTAACTTTGTTAAGCATGATTTATGTAATTAGAATAAATCAATTATCTAATAACAAAAATATTTATTTCATATAAAATATGCAATTAAAAACTTAATTTAGAATTTTATAAAAATTTATATTTCAGAAAACAATACAAATTTTAATAGCCAATAAGCTTACATTTCTGACTAAACTGACCAATCGAATTAGAAAGTCAAATGACACTATTCAATTAGTCAAAAAACAAGTATAATGACATTCATTAGCAGCTGTGAGCAAACACAAGGAAATTGTTTCAAAGACATATATTTTAGAGGTACTAAAACAGCAAATATAGGATCCGTTTAAATTCATGCTATTTTATGTAATTTTATGAAAAATACATCTTAATATAAGAAATAAATAAGTCTTGCAAAAAGAGCAATCATTTCATATACTAACAAGAATGATTCCTATTTTCAAGAATTACACACTA
The DNA here is from genome assembly GCF_019279795.1 of Protopterus annectens. Classification (NCBI taxonomy): domain Eukaryota; kingdom Metazoa; phylum Chordata; order Ceratodontiformes; family Protopteridae; genus Protopterus; species Protopterus annectens. The sequence goes on along the minus strand of NC_056742.1, from coordinate 217,731,826 downwards.
CATACTTTAACAGCCAATAGGCTCAGACTTTTAACTTTTTTATTTATTTGAGGCCATAAATTAAAAGGCACCACCTAAATAGTCAAAATTCAGAGCTAGCCACATTGTCAGTCATTATAAAACACTAAAAATATCTTGGAAACATACCACACATAGTTATCATGAAATCAATTAATCTTTATAAAACAAAAAACATTTAAACTCATACAGAATAATATATTAATTAACTATTGATTTTAAATATTATATGTTAACTGTGCATGTATGCAAAAATGATTTCTTTTGCAGAGTGGAATAGTACAATAGTTTTTAAAAACAATCAGAAAATCAAAATCAAAACTACAAATAAATATAAATTAGTAAGAGAACAACAAAAACTCCCACATGCAGCCCTGCATAATAATTTATGAACAGAGATTGTATGCACTAACATATTAATGAAATAATGAAGTGGGAGATGAAAAACCTGGCAATACAAACATATCTATATCTATCTATCTATAGCTATATATATATATATATATATATATATATATATATATATATATATATACACACACACATATATATATATATATATATATATATATATATATATATATATATATATATATATTAGATATAGAGATGTAATGTAGCCTAAAGGCACTTAAACAGATGCAAACCCTGTAACTTTGGCACTGAACATGTTGGGGTGTTTGTAAGATATCGGAGTATTTAATAGTAATAAATGAAAACAAAGTGAAGTAAAACAGGGGAAGTCTCAAACCTTCCATCCTTATCAGCTATGAGCCTTAGAAAATTCTGCATACTCATCAGTTAGTGTAGCAAGTTTATTTATTTTCTCATAATAAAGATATGAAACTAGTCACTGCCAATATTCAGTGAGTACAACAGAACATTAGTTACCAGGGACAGTCCAATTGACAGAGGGACAGGGACAGATAGTTGAGATGGATGTAGATGGTGGGAATGACAGCAAGAAAAAACATGAGGGACACTTGATGACTCCAGAGAGACTTGTCAAGTAGTACTTGCACTCACATGAAACTTTAAATGCAGAAAAGTTCTAGCATCATGATGGATATTAAGAACACTAAGAAAAATAACCTCTAAAATCTGGCATTATTGACTGACTGTAATGATCCATGATTTATGAGGGTAGAGATAAAAACATGAATAGAGACACTGAGGACATTCTTACAGCTCAGGGACAAGGAAGAAGTATGGTGTTTGTGTGTGTGTGTGTGTGTGTGTGTGTGTGTGTGTGTGTGTGTGTGTACGTGTGCGAGTGTGAGTGTGTGTGTGTGTGCATGTGGGCGTGTGTGCGTGCGTGTGCCTGTGTGTGAGTGTGTGTGTGTGTGTGTGTGTGTGTGTGTGTGTGTGTGTGTGTGTGTGTGTCTGTTTGAACATGTGTGCACATGAACGATAAGGAATTTGGGGGTTGAAGATCCCAGCATGATGTGTGGGCCACCAGTGTTAACTATCACAATAAAGTGATTTTTTTTTTGCATTCACTGTTGGTAAGGTGGCAAGGGCAATTTAGTGACATAGAGACATAAAAATGTTTTTCCTCACTGCAGTTAACATGTTTTTGAATCGTAAATTGTGACATTATATAAAAAGACCTGGAAGCACATGTTGAATATTTAAATTATATTTTACTTAGCAGTTTTTATGATTTGAAGAAGTCCATGTCAGGATGAATGTCCTTATCCTGACCTCTACTGGATTGTTTTGTTTGTGGCTTTCCAAGATGGTTGCAAACTGATCATCAACTTAGTTTTAGCTCTCCCAGTAAGAAAAGAGAATCTGATAGATTAGGGATAGTAATTCTGCTTGTTTTAGTAAAATTCAGTTAGTGGCTAGTAAGTACATGACACAGATGCCAGTAAAGAAAAACCTTATAGAGCCTGAAAGAAAATCAGCTAGAAAAAGTGAGAAAATACTGAATGGGAATTATCCTGCAGCTGTTCAGCAAAAAGCAGTTCAAGTTCCAGCTCTTGTACAAGATATGGTATCCAGTAATTTATAGGTAAAAATAAATCCAATGTGCTCAGAGGTAATTAAAATAAATGAAACATTAAAGCAGTATATCAACTCAAATAAAAAAAAAGTTGGAAACAATAAAATATCAAAAAGAATTTTGGAAAAAATAGGCTTTAAACAGCTATTCAGATGAACTGATAAAACAGCAAAAGTCAGTGATTGTAATGAAGAAAAGGTTAGTTTAATATAAAACTGTTGAAGAAGAGTTGTTTAAAAAGTGGTAATTAAGCATGCACAAAAAATCTGACATTTTTTGCTGTACCAGAGAAACTGGAAAGAACAGACTCTATTAATTTTATGAAAGGACAGACAAGTAACTTGACTGGTATTCCAAAGCTGGATACCTGGCCATGAGAACGCAGCCAAGACCTGCATTAGTAAAGATAAAATAATACCAGGAGAAAGAGCTGACCTTGAAAAAACTGTGCCAAATGGAGACAGTAAAAGGTTTGTGCAAAATGATCATTCACTGTGCAACAGGGACAAGAGAAGCAAATTTATCCCAGCAATTAGATAATTTTGGGAGGCAAGTGTGAGATTCAAACTGTCTGCCTTAAAAATATTTTTTTTTCCTGGATGATCAAATTCATTTGTTGATGCAAAGTAGGCTAAGAGGGAAATACAAAAAGAAGTGAGCCATCAAACAGAAGGGGACTCTCATTCTTCTGATAATAAGGCTAATAAAGATCCATTGCCAGTGAAACCTCTCCAATATTCTAAAGGAAAATGCTCGATAGACAGAAAAAAAGCACAGGAGTTAACTAGAAAGACTGATGTACCTTGGACTTGATCCAGAGTCTGAATTTCAGAGACGAAGATAAATAGGTAGAAGACCAGCAATACTGAAATTATTGAATAAACCTAAGACTATAATGCATCAGCCACATTTGTGAAATATGGATTTACAAGAAAAATAGGCTGAAAAAAATGGATTTCTGTTGACTTTGCAGCTAGAGATCTATCAGCCTCATTAACCTAATCTGTAAGGGTCACATCTTTATGAACCTTATAAAAAAGGACATATGCAGATTTTACAACCTAGATCTGAACAAACATGGGTTTGTTATATTGGGGGTTGTTATGGGTAGATACTGCATCTTGAACATGGTGGATTTTTTGGTACTATGCACTAAGATGTTAGACTTAGGTAAATTGGTTCATACAGCACATCTGGATTTGGCCAAAGCCTTCAGTAACATTCCACACTTGGGCATTATTGATAGACAAATTAAATTAAATGTAAACTCCTATTTTGCCTACTGGATAGCAAACATGCTCAATGACAGAAGCCAGTTTCCTAGTGTTGTAGACACACTATCAACTAAAACAGTAGTTACCAGTGGTGTCCCCCGCAGATTGATCCTCTTTGGTATCTACTTCTCTGATGTTAAAACAGACAGCAAAGGCCTACAGCTGACAAAGATTACTCATTGAAACTCTGAATTGTTGCAGATGGTAACCATTTAAAATGTCGAGACCCACTAGAGCAAGACCCAAAATGTGAAGACTGAATGGCCGTAAGAACTGACTTACATATACTAAGTCAGAGATGCCATTTTTCAGAATATTCCATTTTTTCCAAGGTATGGTGATCATGGAGTTGGTATATAAAATAAGTTTTAAGGAGAAGAGCAATTTGTTTTTCAGAATTATCTTTTCTTCTGTGTTTTTGGTCTTTATTTTTATTTTTTTCAGATTGTCTGCATTCAGCATTTTTAATGCTGTCATTTCAATATGGAGCTGTCACAAATACTTTATATTTTGGATATATTCCCAGGAGGGTCTAACTCATATAAACAAGTTGTGTTTGGAGCATAGCCTCAAATTAAATGTCAAAAAATGCAACATAGTGTCCTTTGGCAAATTTGGGCACTCGATATAGGTGACATGTCTCTTAAAAATTAATTTGGTCATTAGTGATTTAGGCACCTTCATTGACAGTAAACTATCCTTTGAGCACCATATGACTATTGTTATTAAATACATTAATATAGCCGGATTATTCATCAGAGATATATCTTCTAGATCCAAGGACATCCTCCTCTTCCTCCTCTGCTCCTCCCTTATCAGACAAATAATAGAATGTAATGCCTGTTTTGGTATATACCTGGCTAGACATTTGAAATAGTATGAGAGAACACATTGTTTGTTTACCAAAACAATTAATAGCATGTCCTTCTTGAATTGCCCTGACTACCTTAAACTGCTCTCTCTCTCTCTCTTTCCCATTTCCTACACATTAATGAGATGAGATCTTTGCCTCTTCTACAAAGCCTTGAATGGTGCAGTTCATTGTACCTCCTGTGTATCCACTACTGATGTCACAATAAACACCCATTCAAGAGACATACACATTTACCAAAACATAATAAGACTTGGTGGCAGGATAGATCATCTTTCACAGAGAATATTCCTTTTATAGAATTGACTCAACCTAGAGATTAAGCAAAGTAGCTCCATGAGCATTTTTAAGCTTTGCCTGGATGACTGGATGGGCAATCATAAGTATTTACCCACTGTGCCCCTCTAGCCCTTATGGAAAGGGGCCAAATCCTGTTTCGGTATTAATTAATGTCTTGGTAAATGGATAGTATTATTGGCTAGGCAACACATATTCCACTGGATCAATAGCCTAGAATAAACATAAGAATATCATATAACAAGTTTGCAAAGCGTCCCTTCTATAGTCCATGAATTGTGCAATAATCTTTGCAAATGGCCAAAAGGATACCTGCAGTTGTTCTGACTAACAAAGTTATTAACCTCCTGACAAAATAATAGATAATTACCAAGCTGAGTGCCACAAAACTCACTAAAAGGTTGGCTCTGATTTGCTACCACAAACATTGCTGAATTGTGTTTAACATTTGCATTAAGTCTTGGCAGGCTTTTTTTCTAAAATGAATAGGCTTTTTTAAGTGTCTAGTTAGCTAGTGGACATCCTGGCTTATTGATCTTCTTTTTATACCTGGTCAGACACCAAATGTCCTAAAGAAGCAGAAAAAGGTCTGCCAGGTACTCAAGGAAAGAAACAGAATTATATTATATTATGATGCCACACAACTCCAATCCATATATGCCAGAGTAGCAAGTAGACCATCTTAGCTATTGTTTTTTCAGTAAATAACATAATAAAATGGCACTTGGAAGCTTAGCTTCACTGCAGGGATAACAGCAGTCAGTGTGCAGGGATCAGTAAAATGTAATGAATCCTGCAAAGATATGTTAAGGTTCTCATATCAGTGTCTACCTGTCACAGGGTTAAGTTTGGTTAGTGAAGGTATGAACTGATTGCGATAAATATTGATTAAGGTCATTAAGTTGTCATCAGTGAAGATTCCTCCCAAGGAACTTTAACATAATTTTTATTTGCAATGTTTTGCTTTGCAGTTCATGCTACCTTTGTCTAACAGAAATTTTAAGTTATCTCTCAATTAAGCCCTCACATTCAGTTGGTGTCATCTCCTAAAGCTAATGGGGACAATACCATATAAATAATATATACTTCTGGAAACTAAGTGAAGGACAGTTTTTCCTACCCTATGTTTTACATTTTTATTTTGGATGATATTGTAGTATCATAAAATGTAATGGTGAATGCAATAATATGTTTTAAGGTAACATTTAATTATACTAATTATTTCAGGCTTTTATACCAGATTAAAACCAAAAAGATTTGCCTGCCCTGGAAATCCAAATAAAGGGTGAAGCCAAAATGTTAAAAATTACTCCTTTATTCAAAGCGAGTAGATAATATTAACAGCTGGTGTAGTCCCAAGCACAAAATAATGCCACAGCAATGCATACGTTTTCAACTCAGTACATACAAGTCTTCTTCAGAAATCAAAACACAGATCTTTGTTCAAATAAAGCCTTATATATCAGCTGCACCAGTTCAAAATAATTAATTAACCAATGAATTCTTCTCCAATGCCAATTAATCTAATTAAACAGTAAAAAATGCATTCCTTAGTAAACCAACACAGATTCATATATTTATTTAACTTATTTATGATAAATAACAAGATAAAAAAATTTTTAATATTAAAATGTGTAAATATATACAATAAAATCCAATAGAATATAATTTAAATACCATTTGTACTTTAATTAAAACAAGTTTTAGTTCATACTGAAGAATATGTGTGTTAAATGTTATCCAATAGTGCCCTCTTGTGGTAAGTTTGCAAAATTTACAAAATTTCAAAGCTTGGCAGCTCTAAGTTTCAACACAGAGGAAATAGAAAGCATATCATTAAGTCCTGGAAATTTAGTGGAATCCAAAATTATTTGCCACAATAATTCTTTATATTGTAATTTTGCCTCCCACATACCGCCCCTGATTTCTTTCGGGACAGTTTCCAAGACAAAAAAACTAAAAGTAGCTCGTGTGCATTTTAAAGAATGCCTGTATAGTGCATTTTTGTTGTTTTGTCTAATTATTTCGTAGGTATGTTCGTAAATACGGTTTCTCAACTTCCTTTCGGTCTTTCCAACATAAAATGCACCACAAACATTACAAGTAGCAATATAAACAACACCTTGGGTGTTGCAATTAGAAAAAGTGTTGCTACCAAGGTTTTTGTCTCTTGAGGGGATAACAATGTGTTTGGTTGGCGACATGGGGACATTGTGCACAAAATCCACATTTAAAAGTTCCAAACCTTTTTAGTGAACCATTTGTTTTGTTGGGTCCATTAAACTCAAATAATTGTTTGAAATTATTATCTTTTCTAAAAATAAATTTTAATGTTTTTTTCTTCTTAAAAATCTCCAAATCGGAGAATTCAATAAACTTATTCCATTCCCTTGTGACAACCTCCCTAATAACACCTGCATCGCCAGAATAATCGAAAACAAATGCTTCATTAAAGTTATTGGTAATATTGTCGGATGAACCTGACTGAGTACAGTAGGTCACAGTTTGTCCTAAAATAGGAAAAAATCGGTCACACCTGTGTTCAACCACTACATTTAGCATCTGTTGTAATAAACTTTCAGGATATCCTCTTTCCCTAAACATACCTAAAACAATATTGCTTTCTTCCAAAAAATCATTGTCACTAGATATCATTCTACTAATACGGACTAACTGTCCTTTAACTAAATTTTTCTTTTGAAAGAATGGATGAGCACTTTTAAAATGCAAATATGAGTTGGAAAAGGTTGCCTTACGGAAAATTTTTGATAAGAAACCAGTATTACATTTAATAAGAGTAACATCCAAATATGTTAACTGACTGGGATTATAATCATAGGTAAAGTCCAGAAATGTTGTGGTACTTTTAATGTACTCTAAAAATTCCTTAAAATTTTCAAAGGTTCCTTTCCAAAAAATAACTGTATCAAATTCATCCCTTTACGTAAAGCTTACCTACCCAAAGTTATTGTTGATATAAAAATGTTTTTAAGGAAAATGAATTTGGCACTAATTTTTCAAGAAAACAAACAGGGCCTTTTAGATAGCAACCCCCTAAAGAAAAAAAGTATCTTTAATCCACCACTGCACCCACAGTTGAAAAATCTTGAATGTGTTATGGAAAGAGAAGTTAGAAACACTATAAATCAGCACAAGATTTTTTCCAACCTATCCTGTGAAGAGAGAAAAGTGTTTAATGAATTGAGGAACAACAATAACATTAGGATCATGCATCCAGACAAGGGTGGTGGGACTGTGTTGATGGACCACATTATTTATGAGTCCAAAATGAAAGATTTGTTACAAGACAACAATAAATATTCTAGGGCCTCGATCAACGAAGTTAACATATCCAACTCAAAAATTAGTTTATTGTTGAATGATCTACTTTTGGAAGGTTCCATTGATCAGGCGAGTTTTAATTTTTTGCTCAATAAGCACCCTAGAGTTCCTTCAGCATTTGGTATACCAAAGGTACATAAAGATCAGAGTGACCCACCCCTAAGAGTTATTGTTTCTTCTGAAGGTTCCGTCACTACATCCCTTGCAAAATATGTAGATGAGAAACTTAAACATCTTTCTAATCAGGGTGTTACTTCACTGAAAGACTCTTGGGTTTTTCTTCGAAGTGTTGAGCACAATTTATACTCTCCAGAACTAGTGTTTGTCACGTTGGATGTGGTAGACCTATTCGGTTGTATTCCACACGATATAGGCCTTCAATGGTTGGAAGATAGTATGAGGGACAATAGGCTTTTTTCTCAAGATGTTTTTAACAACTGTCTAATGTTCATGGAAACCATACTTAACAACAACTACATGTTCTTTGAGGGGGAATTTTTTAGACAAACTAGGGGAGTTGCCATGGGTGCCAAATGTGCACCTACCTATGCGAACATTATTTTATCTAGGTGGGAACAACTGTACGTTCTTGAAAGCCCTTTTGCACAATACTGGTGCTTATACAAAAGGTTCCTGGACGATATAGTTATTTTTTGGAAAGGAACCTTTGAAAATTTTAAGGAATTTTTAGAGTACATTAAAAGTACCACAACATTTCTGGACTTTACCTATGATTATAATCCCAGTCAGTTAACATATTTGGATGTTACTCTTATTAAATGTAATACTGATTTCTTATCAAAAATTTTCCGTAAGGCAACCTTTTCCAACTCATATTTGCATTTTAAAAGTGCTCATCCATTCTTTCAAAAGAAAAATTTAGTTAAAGGACAGATGTTATGTGATCCTATCTCGCCTACATTCTGACTGATGGGTTCGGAGCCGATCCTCGGCTCCGACTCGGCACGCTTATGCCAAAGAGCGAAGTCTCTTATTGACTGAGCTTACTATATCCCAGGATGCACCACTACCAGTCCCCCAGATCTCGTTTGCCGCTATCAAGCAAAGACGTGGTCTCGAGCTGGCTGAGCTAAGTAGTGTTTTTCACTTACTTTCCTGTCAGGGATTTCCTAGAATTTCAACAAAAAGCTGTTTTAACGGCTATTTCGTCTTTTTGTGTATGACTGGATATTTTTGTGAAGTATTTGTGTGGTGGTTGCGCCTTTTTTTCTGACTAGAATTTCCCTTTCAGTTGAAGGGCCTTCCCCTGTCAGTCACTTTGTCTTCAAGTTCCGTTTTTATTTAAGGGTTCTTGGATCCTTTCTAGTTTTTCTTCTTTGTGACAGTTCTTGGTTATAAAAAAAAAAAAAAAAAAGAGAGAGAAAAGTTTTTTCTCTGTGATAGTTAGTGTGTTTTGTTTTTGGCTGTTACACTTGATTGGTTGCCATAATGTCACAGGCTCCTAGGCCTTCAGGTTTTAAGAAGCGCACTAAGTGCAGCTTCAAAATGTCTATTACAGATGACCACTCTCTCTGTGTGTACTGTTTGGGCGCCAAACATTTGCAGGAGTCCTGTAGCGTGTGTCACGCGTTTTCCTCGAGGGTCCTCCAAGAGAGGAAAAATAAACTTATTTTAAAAGGCCTTATTAAACCCTCATTTGAAGAGGCATTAGCTTCCTCTCCTTCTCCTGCTAAAAAGAAAAGGGTGTCGGCTCCGACCAGTCCGTCGGAACCGACCGCCAAAAGACATAGGCAGGCTTCTCCTTCGGCTCCACGGACTTCGGAGCCGAGGGCGGAACGGTCTGCCTCGATGCCTCCAGCCTCGACTCCTCTGGGTTCAGAGCCGACGGCTGGGGCATCGAGAGGCGGGTCACCTTCATCGGCTCCACTGATCTCGGGGCCGATGAAGGTTGTCCGCTCAGACACTTCCTCCTCGGCGCCGAAGCCCTCTTCGGCACCGATGGAAATTGGTTTGGACACTCCTTCGGCGCCGATAATTGTCGAGTCGATTTGGAGCCGGTCCCCTAGTCCCTTGGAGCCATTGGAGAGGCCTACTCAGACCCATTCGGTCTCTTCCAGGTCATCAAGGATGTCAGGTTCGGACATAGACAGGGTGCTCCAAAGACTTTTCCAGTCCCCAGTCTTTCAGAAATTTGTTTCGGCTCCGACCCAATTGGCTTCGGAGCCGATAGCCCATTCCATTGCCATTCCTCCTCCGACCACTTCGGCTCCGTCGGAGCAGGTGCTGATGGAGCCAGTGGAGATCCTAGGGTCGGCTCCAACCCTTACTCCAACCCCGGCCTTCGGGTCCGAGTTTAGCACATGGACTTCTTCGGCCGGACCCGGGGGTGACGTTTCGGGACCAATGCTGTCGGTTCCAAGCCTCCCTCTCGGTGCTTCGGCCGTGGGACTTCCGTCTGCTATCATGGCTCCGGAGACTGGACCCTCCCAGGATTCTGGGGGTCCGGCCTTCAGAGCTATGAGGAGTGCCTTGGCCAAGTCTTCTTCGGCCATCTCTACGGCTTTACCGGCACCTTTCCTGGGCATGGAGACTGGGTCTTTGGCAGTTCCCCTGTCTCTAGGCAGCGGAGCCCCGGGGCCTGAGGTTACCCCCACTGGGGGTTCCCCTCCTCCTGAGGGTCTTTCGGAGTTGTCTTCGGAGGAGCCCCCAAGGAAGAGATCGTGCAAGAGGAAGCACGTGGACTCCCCCGATGAGTCTCTTACATCGGACACTGATCTTGATGATGCGGAGGGGTCCCCAAAGTCATCCTCGGATGATGTCTCATTTGCAGACATTCTAGAGATCCTCAAGCAACGAGGCGGCTGGAATTCCAAACCCCCCTCCGCTGATGAGTCGGTGTTCCTCAAGGCCTTCGGGGCTCAGCCCTCCGCCTCCTGGGTGTCTCTGCCCTTCGACGAGCTCCTGGATTTGGTTTGTCGGAGGGCGTGGGAACATCCAGATACTGTGGAACCAGTGCCTTCTCGCCCTAACAAATTTTTGTCTGCCCCACCCGAGAAGGAGTTCTTAACGAAAGGCGTGGCTGTAGATGCCATGGTGGTGGCATCTGCTACCCAGCAGGACATGGCAGAGGCTTCAACGTCCGTCCATCCTCCTAATAAGGAGTCTAGGAGCATGGACCGGTACGGGAAGCGCACCCTGACTTCAGCGGCCTTTACTCTGAGGTCCCTGAATTATTTGGCACATTTCACCAGACTACAGAGGGATCTGGTCAAGGAGCTCTCAGACTCCCTCTCAGGTAACCTACCTGAGCAGCTAGCCCAGTCGGTTAGCTCTCAGTTGGCTATCCTTACCTCGATTTCTAACTCGTCCATGAGGCTCATTTCATATGCGGCCGAAGGAGCGGGCAGAGCGGCAGGCACAGGCATGGCTCTACGGAGACAAGCCTGGCTCCATTTGTGTCATTTCGCGGAGGCCTTCAAGTCTTCCTTTGCCGACGCTCCCTTTGATGGGTCCTCTTTGTTTGGACCCAAGGTAAAAGACACTCTTACCCGCTGTGAGCAGGAGGGAAAGACTTTATCTGCCATAGGAGCACGTTATTCCACTCCCTTTCGGCCTTATCCCAAGGCTAAAAGAGGAGGGAAGATGTGGTTCCACAAATCACAGAAATTCTTTCCTCAACAGCAGGAAGATTCCCCTTCCAGAGGCAGAGGACGGGGAAATTTTTCTGGGAGACGCCGTCCCAGAGGCAGCAGAGGCCCCCACAACACTGAAGACCGCGAGTCCTTTCGTGGCTCTTCAGCCTCCCACACTCCATGAGGGATTGCCCGGCTGTGCTGCTCCGGAGCCAGTCGGGTGCCGTTTTGCCAAGCACCTAAAAGCCTGGGAGTCTATTACTCAGGACAGATGGGTGCTTCGGATTATTGCTGGAGGTTACATGTGAGTTGAAATATCTGTCTTGGAAAACTGCCTTCTTAATTGCAATTACCTCTGCAAGAAGAGTTTCAGAACTTCAAGCCCTATCTATCAAACCACCGTACTTGATTTTTCACAAGGATAGAGTATCACTTAGACCTAATCCATCTTTTGTCCCAAAAGTTTGCTCTAATCTCTGTCTCCAACAATCTTTAGAGCTACCAGTTTTCTTTCCAAAATTTTCAAACAAAGCGGAATACACCTTCCATACGTTGGATGTTCACAGGCAATTGCGCTTCTATCTAGATAGGACTCAGCAAATTCAGAAAACAGATCAATTGTTTGTGTCCTTTTCAGATAATAAACTGGGTAAAACCATCACTAAAGCTACTATTGCCAAATGGATCAGAGATTGCATAACTCAAGCTTATTCCTCTTCAAATAAGCAACTTACAACATCTGTCAAAGCTCACTCTACTAGAGCTATGGCTACCTCTATTGCATTCCATTCCAAGCTCGCTATTTCTGAAATTTGTGCTGCGGCTACTTGGTCCAACCCGCACACTTTCATTTCCCACTATAAATTGGATGTGGCATCTAAAGGACGAGCATCATTTGGTTCCACGGTACTCAGGAGTGTTTTCCAGTGAGCCACCCAGGATTTAGGTGCTAGGACGCTGTCCCATCAGTCAGAATGTAGGCGAGATAGGATCACATAACATCTTTTAGTTATGTACTCACCATAACTTCAGATGTTTGGGATCCATCTCGCCTACATTCCTAATACCCACCCTCCTTACCCCTGCCTTGGAGATCAGAAGAGATTGAATGGTTTGGGTTCTACTGTTTTTTATCTTGTATCATCTGTCAATGTTATATAAGCAGTGCATGCGTGTGTGCATGTATGCGGACAAACTAGATCTGGGGGACTGGTAGTGGTGCATCCTGGGATATAGTAAGCTCAGCCAATAAGAGACTTCGCTCTTTGGCATAAGCGTGCCGAGTCGGAGCCGAGGATCGGCTCCGAACCCATCAGTCAGAATGTAGGCGAGATGGATCCCAAACATCTGAAGTTATGGTGAGTACATAACTAAAAGTTAGTCCGTATTAGTAGAATGACATCTAGTGACAATGATTTTTTGGAAGAAAGCAATATTGTTTTAGGTATGTTTAGGGAAAGAGGATATCCTGAAAGTTTATTACAACAGATGCTAAATGTAGTGGTTGAACTTAGGACAAACTGTGACCTACTGTACTCAGTCAGGTTCATCCGACAATATTACCAATAACTTTAATGAAGCATTTGTTTTCGATTATTCTGGCGATGCAGGTGTTATTAGGGAGGTTGTCACAAGGGAATGGAATAAGTTTATTGAATTCTCCGATTTGGAGATTTTTAAGAAGAAAAAAACATTAAAATTTATTTTTAGAAAAGATAATAATTTCAAACAATTATTTGAGTTTAATGGACCCAACAAAACAAATGGTTCACTAAAAAGGTTTGGAACTTTTAAATGTGGATTTTGTGCACAATGTCCCCATGTCGCCAACCAAACACATATTGTTATCCCCTCAAGAGACAAAAACCTTGGTAGCAACACTTTTTCTAATTGCAACACCCAAGGTGTTGTTTATATTGCTACTTGTAATGTTTGTGGTGCATTTTATGTTGGAAAGACCGAAAGGAAGTTGAGAAACCGTATTTACGAACATACATACGAAATAATTAGACAAAACAACAAAAATGCACTATACAGGCATTCTTTAAAATGCACACGAGCTACTTTTAGTTTTTTTGTCCTGGAAACTGTCCCGCAAGAAATCAGGGGCGGTATGTGGGAGGCAAAATTACAATATAAAGAATTATTGTGGCAAATAATTTTGGATTCCACTAAATTTCCAGGACTTAATGATATGCTTTCTATTTCCTCTGTGTTGAAACTTAGAGCTGCCAAGCTTTGAAATTTTGTAAATTTTACAAACTTACCACAAGAGGGCACTATTGGATAACATTTAACACACATATTCTTCAGTATGAACTAAAACTTGTTTTAATTAAAGTACAAATGGTATTTAAATTATATTCTATTGGATTTTATTGTATATATTTACACATTTTAATATTAAAAATGTTTTATCTTGTTATTTATCATAAATAAGTTAAATAAATATATGAATCTGTGTTGGTTTACTAAGGAATGCATTTTTTACTGTTTAATTAGATTAATTGGCATTGGAGAAGAATTCATTGGTTAATTAATTATTTTGAACTGGTGCAGCTGATATATAAGGCTTTATTTGAACAAAGATCTGTGTTTTGATTTCTGAAGAAGACTTGTATGTACTGAGTCGAAAACGTACGCATTGCTGTGGCGTTATTTTGTGCTTGGGACTACACCAGCTGTTACTATTATCTACTCGCTTTGAATAAAGGAGTAATTTTTAACATTTTGGCTTCACCCTTTATTTGGATTTCCAGGGCAGGCAAATCTTTTTGGTTTTGGTCTTTGTCAAGCTTGCTCATCATCGCTACTTGGTTTTTATACCAGATTGTTTAATGAAATTTTGGAAAGTGAGAGGATGCCTGAGGAGTGGAGAAAAAGTGTTTTGCTACCGATTTTTAAGAATAAGAGTGATGTGCAGAGCTGTAGTAACTACAGAGGGACTAAATTGATCAGCCACAGCATGAAGTTATGGGAAAGAGTAGTGGAAGCTAGGTTAAGAAGGGACGTGATGATTAGTGATCAGCAGTATGGTTTAATGCTGGGAAAGAGCACTACAGATGCAATGTTTGCTCTGAGAGTGTTGATGGAGAAGTACAGAGAAGGTCAGAAGGAGTTGCAATGTCTTTTTGTAGACTTAGAGAAAGCATATGACAGGGTGTCTAGAGAGGAGTTGTGGTATTGTATGAGGAAGTCAGGAGTGTCAGAGAAGTATGTAAGAGTGGTACAGGATATGTACAAGGGTAGTGTCACAGTGGTGAGGTCTGTGGTGGGAGTGACGGATGCATTTAAGGTGGAGGTGGGATTATATCAAGGATCAGCTCTGAGCCCTTTCTTATTTGCAATGGTGACGGACAGGTTGACAGACGAGATCAGACAAGAGTCCCCGTGGACTATGATGTTTGCAGATGACATTGTGATCTGTAGTGAGAGTAGGGAACAGGTGGAGGAGACCCTGGAGAGATGTAGATATGCTCTAGAGAGAAGAGGAATGAAGGTCAGCAGGACTAAGACAGAATATATGTGTGTGAATGAGAGGGAGGATAGAAGAATGGTGAGGATGCAAGGAGTAGAGGTGGCGAAGGTGGATGAGTTTAAATACTTGGGATCAATAGTTCAGAGTAATGCTGAGTGTGGAAGAGAGATGAAGAAGGGAGTACAGGCAGAATAGATTGGGTGGAGAAGAGTGTCAGGAGTGATTTGTGACAGACAAGTACCAGTAAGAGTGAAAGGAAAGGTCTACAAGAGAGTAGTGAGACCAGCTATGTTATATGGGTTAGAGACAGTGGCATGGACAAAAATGCAGGCATTAGAGTTGGATGTGGCAGAGTTAAAGATGTTAAGATTTGCACTGGGTGTGACGAGGGTGGACAGGATTAGGAATAAGTATATTTGAGGGTCAACCCAGGTTGGAAGGTTTGGAGACAAAGCCAGAGAGGCAAGATTACACTGGTTTGGACATGTGCTGAGGAGAGATGATGAGTATATTGGAAAAAAGATGCTAAGGATGAAGCTACCAGGTAACAGGAAAAGAGGAAAGCCTAGGATAAGGTTTATGGATGTGGTTAGAGAGGACATGCAGGTGGTTGGTGTGACAGAGCAAGATGCAGAGGACAGAAAGAAATGGAAACAGATGATCTGCTGTGATGACCCCTAATGGGAACAGCCAAAAGATGATGATTTCAGGCTTTTGTACCTTTTACCAGTTTTCAAGGCACTAATATTTGTATACATGCAGATATTCAAACTAGCTATTGCATTACCTTTATGTAGTTCTGCCTGATGCTGTTCTGGTTCAGGATGGGAGGCAGTGTTATCAAACAAATTAGAGAAAATATACCTAACTAAGACCAGCTGCATTACATTTTTGATCTTCTGGAATACAAGAAAGAGAAATGAAATCAATACAAGAAAGATAAATGAAATGAATTGTAGTTGGTTAGCAATATGGAAAACTGAAACTGCTTGAGAAACCTTAAATATCAGAAATTTCAAGTTCCACATTTTAGATATTAAAATGAAATAAATCTGTGTTGGTGTAAATATGCATACTCAATTCAGACTGAGGAGTGGTGATTCATCACTGTGACAAAGCATAAAATCCCTGAGGCTCCAATAGCAGAATCATTTTTTTCTTACATTTATTTCATTGAATTGCACTTCTTAACACTTATAGTTGTGCTATACAGCTAATCTACTACATGTTGCACTGTTATAAAGCTTTTTTTACTGCTTCACTCTATTTTTGTACTGTTTTGTACTGTGTTAACTGTATTTTCATTGCTAGTGTTCCATTACTGTAATTACATTTGTATTGAATTACTTAACTCTAAACTGCTTTTTCATACTGAGAGTTGTATTTTCTGTTTGCGAGTGCAGTATCTGTACTTTTCTGTGCATTTTTGTGAGGTTTCTGTGTTCTAGTCAGGTAGCATAGTCTGGCTAAAGGCCTGCTGTTATCCAGGCCTTGTTGTTTTGCTTGTTGAGCTTCCTATGTTTCTGGCAGCCATCTTCTGCTGGTAGTGCCTTATCTTCGCTGTTAGTGAGAGTAACAGGGTTGCCTGACCTTCTCTAGCATGAGAGATTGGCTGAAAGAGCAGGGGGCTAGCAAGATTGGGTAGTAATTTGAGCTTCAAGATTCTTCCATCTTTTCTGGTATTTATACCCTGTGTTTGCAAGGTGTTGCATTTGTTTGCTCGTTGCACACTCTGCTGCACTGTTTTAACCCATTGCGAGGTATCGCAGTAGCATTTTTCTCTTACCAGCACTCCTGTGTAACTGACACCTCCCTTACAACTACTCTAATTGTATCCAGCCCTACTCACACCTATAGGTATTCTATTCTTGTAGTACCCACTCTACCATCCTTTACCTCTGTTCCACAGATTCTGACAACCATGGACGGACAATTTCCTGTGGTTTCTCCTACTAGTATGGTTGATATGGGCATCCTGAGACAGTGTAGCAACTGTCTTATGTAAATGGACAACCCTCTTCTTCTACCACCTAGAAACACAATAAGTGAAAGATGCAATTACATTAAGAACCTAGAATCCTTGCTGTCTCAATCACAAGCCAGTACATCTGGCACTGAGAAGG
This sequence comes from Protopterus annectens, assembly GCF_019279795.1. Taxonomy (NCBI): domain Eukaryota; kingdom Metazoa; phylum Chordata; order Ceratodontiformes; family Protopteridae; genus Protopterus; species Protopterus annectens. Next base: position 217,714,822 of record NC_056742.1, on the reverse strand, counting down.
CTGTCTGCACAAACACCACAAGCACCACACCTCTAATACCACCCATACCTGTACAGTACATTCCTAAATATGTGGAGGTTCTCAACAAAAACATACCTAAACAAAAGAGACCACTGAGGCAAAAGCACACATGCACATCACAACCCACTTCACCAAGCACCACACATAGTACACATGCCTGTGTCACACAGGCTCTAAGGCCCAGCCACAAACTTAATATACTAGTTATAGGAGACTATCATGAGACACACAGATGTGCCCCTCACCAGGCTAGACAAGGGGAAAGTCACTGTAAGTTGCTAGTCAGGTTCTATAATCAGCCATGTCACTCACACACTAAAGTTTCTCAACAACAGGTACTGTTATGACTCTGTCTTAGTCCATGTTGGTGTGACTGACTTGAGACATACCTCTCTGGACTATATGAAGAGAGATATGATGGCTGAATATGTGTCCCAGGCAGGTATACCCCTAGCCTTAAGCAGCACCCTACTGTCACCCAGTATGATGCCTCAGTACAAACAGAAAATGATTGACTTTAATAATTGGCTTACTTTCTGGTGTCATTCCAAGGGGATCCAGTACCTGACAGCCTGGGAGGACATGATTGTCAGACCACAATGCTTTGCCAGAGATGGCCTTCAGAGATAGCCTTCATCTGTCTCCCCTGGGCTTCAGGCTTCTAGCAAAGGCTCTTGCCCCCCCAGTAGTGCCTTTTTTAGCAAAGTCATAAGGACAAAATTACTAATGTGAAAAATTCTTCTAAACAAAATGTAAAGGTCATGCTGCTAAACACTTGGAGTTTTAACATGAAATTGCACTCATTGCAAGCATTCCTCAACCTGGAAAATGCTGACATTTGTGCAGTCACTGAAACCTGGTTCAAAGCTGCAGAGAGCACCCCAGCCTTACCAGGTTACTTGTCCTACCATATTTTCAGACCCCAAACAAAGGGCTACAAAGCTAAAGGAGGTGGAGTAAGATATACACACAGGCTAGTCAAACAGTATGACACACAGGAGACATTCCAGGTGCAGTTAACTATTGACAAAACACATATTAAAATCATAGCTAGCTACAGACCCCCAACCATGACTTAGGAGGCCCACTCTACCTATCTGGACTTACTTGAATCCATCAAGATTCAACCCTTTACCCTGGTCCTGGGTGACTTTAACTACCCAGTCATAGACTGGAAGACCTATTCTCGCTTAAACATGAATGCCCAGAGATTACTTGACTTTGTCAATGCCAATGCATTGGATCAACTGGTTGACACCCCCACAAGTTGTGAAAATATTCTGGACCTGGTACTAATTAATATGAGTAGCCACTGCAGCACCCCTACAGTATCATCCTCCTTGGTAAGATTCAACCATAAAGCAATCATTTTCAAGTCACCATCTCCCCTGCCCCCCCCCCCCCTCTTGCCTGGGTCAAACAAAAAAAACTTTTCCAAAGCTGAATACAACCTCTTGAGAGCAGGTATAAGCAACTTCACAGCCACCATCCCTTCAGCTAAATCAAACACTAATGTCCAAGCCTATACCAAAAAACTATATGAGCACCTATATAGCTGCTTGGACACAACAATACCTGACAGGATCAAATCATCTTCCTCAAGGAAAAGTAAACCTGTCTGGTAGACAGCAGCAATAACAGACTATAATAAAATAAAATAAATTGCTGTCCCAGAGCAAGAAGGAACAGGTGTTAAGTTGGAAGCAATATCTCCTTTGTCTGAACAAGAAAATAAGGTCATTGGTAAAATACTCTAAGGCTAACTTCGAGTCCAAATTGGCCACATCCACTAAGGATAATCACAAGGCCTTCTTCACATACGTCTGCAATCTCAAAGGTAACTCCCAAATCTGCCCTGAATTGGTGGTCAAGAATACCACATACACAAATGCCATAGATATAGCCATACTGCTGGCAGACACATTCAGTGAAAATTTTAACCTCCCCGTCCCCCCCATCAGTAAACCAGGACACCCCCAGCACCTTCCCCCTCCCCTCCTCACAAAGGAGCAGGTTATTAATGCCCTCTCAAAGGCAAAAAATACAACCTCCAATAAATCCGACAACATCCCTGGCTGTGTTCTACATGAACTCAGGCAAGAGCTCTCAGCACCACTAGGCACCCTATTCAAACAAAGCCTGTGCACCAGCTTCATCCCAGCAGACTGGAGGACAGCCACTGTCATCTTGCCACACAAAGGTGGAGCGTCCACCGACCCATGCAATTATAGGCCAATCAGCCTAGCAAGCCTGATTTGCAAGGCCATGGAATGCATTATTATGGATCTTATAAACAAGGACATTGGCAACCTTCAAACTCTTGATCCCACACAGTTTGTTTTCATCTAAGGGAGATCATGCCTGTTAAACTTGGTTGTCTTCTTCAAAACAGTCAACAAAACCATGGATTAGGGCAAGACATTGAATACCACCTATCTTGACCTTGCCAAAGTCTTTGACACTATTCCCCACTTGGGCATAATAGATAAACTCTCCCAGCTAGGCATCAACTCATATGTTACCAGATGGTTAGCTAACTGGCTCACTGATAGAACCCACTCAGTCAAAATAGGGGAAGCCACCTCTAGTAGTTGACCCGTAATACACTCAGTCAAAATAAGGGAAGCCACCTCTAGTAGTTAACCCATAACAAGCGGTGTACACTAGGGATAGGTCTTGGGGCCTTTGCTGTTTGGAATATATGTTTCTGAGGTGCAAGCCAAAACCAGTGGTCTTTGGCTGATCAAGTTTGCAGATGACTGCAAGCAGGGTACTGTCATAAATTCCCCTAGTGATGTAAACATCCTCCAAGAGGACCTTAACCAAACTAATGACTGGTGCCAGAAGCATGGCCTCAAACTGAATGCCAAGAAATGCATCATTATCCCCTTTGGGGAAAATGGTATACCCACTAATCATCACATTACTAAGAATGTAGTAGGCATGCAATCATTTGTGAGGGACTTGAGCAGCCAGGTTGATAGCAACCTGACTTTTCACCACCATGCTGTCTCCATTGTACGTAAGGCTTTCTACATGGCCCACTTCATAAGGAAGGGTATTTCATCCAGGAACAAGGAGGTCATAACATCCCTGTACTCCTCCCTTATCAGACCCATTATCGAGTACAATACCCCCTTCAGCATGTACCTTTCCAAGTGCATGCAGCAGTTGGACAGACCACAGAGGTTCCTGACCAGGAAAATCCAGGGTCTCTAACACCTATCCTACACAGATAGGCTAAAAGCCCTGTCCCTCTACTCAGTCTCATGCAGACTACTCAGAGGTGACCTGTGTCTGGCATACAAGACCGTCTCAGACTCAGTCTTGATAGAATTGCTGCATATACTTAACCGCACGCAAGGTCTCAACCTGGTCTGTGACATTACTAGAACTTGTTGACAGGATAGATTTGTGTCCTAATGACTTTGCCATCTGTGGAATAGACTTCCTCTTCATGTCAAGCAGAGTACCTCACTAGCCATCTTTAAGAGGAACCTGGACGACTGTATGGGAAACAGAAAATATACCCCTGGGATGATCCCACCTCTGTCCCTGCTGGACATGGAAAACAGGTGCTGACTTTGTGGGAACATGAGTGAAATTCTTGTCTAGGCTTATAAGGGCCTCTGGGCCAATAGCCTAGTATCATCCTATGAACCTATAAACATCACAGAATATGATAAAGTACAGATCTAAACATGAGTATCTGTATCCAAAATTCCATAACCAAATATGACATTTTGTATAAGTTAACAACAGTTTCCTGATACTAAAATTGAAAAAAAAATTTAAACCAGTAATGTATCATTTTAAACAATGCTATGTAAGTTTCAGAAAACCTAGTACACTTTTAATACAATTAAATATAAAACTGGTGTACAAAAGATTCAGTTAAAATTATGAACAGTGTGCTCAGGCTCCTCTTGTTAAAAACTTAGGTTCAAATTCACCTGAACATTAATTGTGAATAAGGACAGTACAGAACTCTATTAACAGACTACAAATGGGTGTAATTAAAAGGTGGCCAAAGCAGTCACAAGAATTGAGTGTTGGGGGTGGAGCCTGAATGGCTAACTGGTAGCAGCTTTTTTTTAGAGCTCCACAAAACTAGTTCAAATAACAGGGAAATAATTAATTTCATCGAACAAAAATATTCAACTATTATTGATAAACGTATGAACTAATAGTGTACTAACTTTGAAAGCTTTTTGTCAATATTTTCCTGTCAAATTCATCTGGAGACTACTATAGACACTTGGAAATGAGTAACTCAAAGAACTCACACTCTGAAACAGCCTTGAAGAAGGAAATCCAATCGATGTCCTCTGTACTACAGGAGCTATCATTGAAAATGGATAATTTTAAGAACAATCTTGAAAATCTAAAAGAGAACTGCCAAAAACAAACAGATGTCTTTAAAGAATTATTACAGCAGCAACAAACAAAAATAATGGACACTGAAACATCTCTCTCTGATATCGATGGAAGGTTGAAGGAAGAAGAGAACCAAAGTGAATTTCTCTTACAACAAAATAACTGGTTAATCAACAAGGTAGATGATTTAAAAAACAGGGAAAGGCACACAAATATTAGAATATTTGGTCTTCCAGAGAAAGCTGAGGGTGAGGACATTATTTTATTTTTAAATTCCTGGTTGCCGGAATTCTTAGACCTAAAAGAAGGACTGTCAAATGGCACAGAAAGGGCTCATTGAGCTATAGGAAAACCTGCATCATCATCCCCTAATACTTCTCCAAGATCCATTGTAATAAAGTTTTTATCATACCTTGATAAAGAACTTATACTAAAGTCAGCATGGAGGAAAAGTCATTTAAAGTATAAACAACACCAAATAAGATTTGATAATGACTATTCAACTAGAGTTCTAGGTTTAAGGAAGAAAGCATGGCCATTTGTAAAATTCCTGAAACAAAACAAAATTAAAGCTCAACTTGCATACCCTGCAAAAATCAAGTTTCTTCACTCAAATGAAATGACAATATAGATGAGGCAGCTTCTTTTATCAAGAACAATAATATAATTACAATTCCAGAAGAAATGGACTGGTCAACATCTAACTCACGGAAAAGATCCCAAGAAAAAAATTCCTGGACTGGTGTAAAGAAGAAGAAAAAAAGAACTGAAATAAAAAATGTAACAAGTTTAAATACTCTCAAAGATTCTACTAAAAAGTGAAATATATACTAAAGGAAACTGAAACCAAAATGTATGTACATTTACTTTTTTTAGTTGTCTCAATATGCATAATATTGTTTATAATCCTTCTGTTTTTCTTTTTTAATACAGTGATACTTCAACTCTACTTACTACAGGATGAGGCTGCTTGTGTCAAGTGGTTAGCACAACGACAATCATATCAAATTTAAATGTGTAGTATTGCAGGGATTGTTTCTTTCAAAAAGCTCATTTTAATTACTTAATAGATTGTCTTGATGGGATAGAATTGAGAACGGGAGGTGGGGAGAGGAAGGAGAAGAGCAGTGAATGATCTGGGTGTCTCCGTTAAGAAATACTGACATGCAGCTCATATAGATGATTTGTAACCATCGGGTTTCATGTGGCTGCAAGATATCAAGCAATAAGCAGTAGGTATTGGTAAAAAAATATAAATATAGTAGTTATATAACTGATCGGTGGTGAACACTTCAGTGTTACAGTTTAAAAGCATCATCTCTCTTTTTTTTTCTTCACACGAACTGTCTGACGAGGATAAGAATAAATAACCGCTGTTTACAAGAAGCTGCAAGCTCATTTCACAGTCAAACACACTTGCGAACACAAGAATTGTGTCCTTGTAATCATTCAACACCACAATAACACTAATATCTTGCACTCTCGCTCTACAAGGATACGATGATGTAAAAGAGAGAGAAAGAGGACAGAATACAGTATAGTCTTACTAGGGAGAGAGTAAGAAAAAGGAAAAAAATAGTATGAACACATTCAGCTTTATCGGACTACAACAATTATAAAATTCAATGTGAAAAAAGCCCACTATAGTAGTACACAAACTAAATTACTAAAATAGAAATATAAATAAGAACAGTTACTTTTACAGAGTGGTGAGTGGCAGGGATTCAGTGTATAAACTGTTAGTCAAGATACCAAGAGTTTCCACGTCAATACAGCTGTACACTTCCTGTTATTCTTAAAGTGACAAGCACTCTCTAATATAGTCCTGATAACACGCTGATTATTAATGTTCAAAACATTCAGGAAATGGTCAGGAAAATGTTTCGAATTTTATGTACAGAATTTATTTTATCTTTCATAAGCTTCTGATTTCAAAGCTATATTTGCACCTTCTTGACTGTAGCTGTTGTACTGCTTATAAAAAACCCTGTGACAGATTTTAACATTGTTTTAATTAAAAATATTTACATACCTGTGTGTGTGCGTGTGTGTGTGTGTGTGTGTGTGTGTGTGTGTGTGTGTGTGTGTGTGGGTTTGTGGGTACATGTCTGTCTTTGTTAAACAAATAGTGCAGGACAGATGACTGACTATTAACAGATTTTTTTTTTAGTGTATGAGGTATTTGCTAATTCCAAAATAAATGATGATTCTGTAAGATGTCACCCTTCTAGGATGTGCTTACATGAAATAGTTGGTTGACTAGCACAATGTATAATTAGATGTTAAAGACCAAACACAATCCAGTTCTAACTGTTGTTTACTGGACAGGGATATCCTGTAATGTAATAGGCAGCAGTGTGTCATACATACCAGTTAATGCCTGCTAGCCAATTTGTTCCTGTAATGCATATTCATTTTTTGGCACAAGTATTTAAAATATATAAATCAAAGTTCTATAGTGTGTATTGGGCTGTTATACCACTTTATTGTCTCATTATGACTTTCAGTACACCTAGCATAGCACATTCAAAGGATATATGGTTAATCGGTTGAGTGGATTTAAACATCAAATTCTAGCAATTTTATAATACTGATGGACAGTTAATCTGTAAAATGCAGTGACATGATATTTTACAACTGACAACAGATATGATTTTAATTGTCCACAGCACTAACATAGAAAAGTAGGCTACATTATGTACAGTTAGTGACAGGTATAACAGCAGTCTGCTGTCAATCATAAACATGCTGAAAATCTCTCTTAGATTGATATTTAACTCTTTAATAGATTGTATTTCAAAAGGAGAATTGACTTGTATATTGTAAAGCTCTTGGAAAGACTCAGAATATTTAGTTGGAATAAATATAAAGTACTTTATAATAAAAGTAATGATAAGACAAGGCTAAACAATAGGAAGAAATAAGTCTACACAGTTCAGGAAAACACTGTATAATAACTCTGTAAGAATTAGAGAAACATAGTCAAGTGATTTATTCTACAAATCTCAAACATGGAAATATGAGTCTGTATGTGTCAATCTACAAATATGTATATAAGCACAGAAATGAGCACAAAATAGTGACAATGCACAAATATGTTTATCATCTACATGGCTAGATTTGACAATGTGCACGTGCAAATACAGACATATCATTTTTAACTGATTCTAGTTATGATTATACCTTTTATTTGGAAACTTAATTTACTTTTTGTCATGAATAGAAACTCATTTACTGCACCATAGCTAAGCTGCACAACAAAGGACATACTACAATGTACTTCAGTGGGCATTCTGAGTCTGATATTTTTTAATCAGTAAGCTTATCCTAAATAAAAATATAGTTGGTTTAATAGTTATTGTTGACAGGAAGTTAAAACTGTTATATATGAATGAATAAACAAGATGGGTCTTATATAAAAAGTTTATAAAATATTTCTTTAACCTATAGTAAAATCTATGTATTAAACTTATGGATTATATGAAAAGCCAAAAGAATACTAAAAATTGTAAGACTCTAATATGCATTATAAACTAGGGTTTGAAGTATATAACCAAATAGTCAAAGAAACATTGGATATAATAAGTAATCTATGAGTATTAAATTATCTTGAACAATAACTAGTTTGCAGAGCTTACCATATCTTTGCACTGACAAAAATTATATGTTTTTTTTTATTTTTCTAGTAAAAAACAATAGCATAACTGTGTGTGTAATACAATTTCTTGATTCATGAGAAATTTACAAGCATATACCATTCAATTATTTTTTTTTAAATCTTAATGTATTTATGTAAAATAGATTTCATTACAATCAATATGTATTTGGAAAATATTTTATCTATCGTCTATTAGATGATTAACTTGAATATTTGATGCATATATTACTATGTTAATAGTTCTGTCATGTACATATATAGAAAATCTAGTATCACATCAGATTCAGAAATGATTCAATAGTTGATATCAGTCAGTCACTATGAATGGTTCAATGAAAATAGTATATAAAATACATGTTTGTGTATTTGCAAATTGTTCATATACATAAGGGAGAGAAAGAAGGGGAAAAGAAGATGATATTAAAGCAATTGGATGTCGGGTTTAATTTATTTGAGATGAATACACTTAGCCATATGGTTGATATGTTATTAAATGTTCATAATAAGGAATGTATTTATATATATGTATATAGCCTACAATTACTTATGTGTTTCACTATGCATATAATATGTAGAACCATAAATGTCATTCAACATATACTAGTTTATAATTTCAAAGGTCTCTAAGAATACAAGAATGGAGCATGAGGAAATCTGTCTACAAAACATGAGGGTTAATCTGGTAGATATTTTGTTTATGTCTATCAGATTAGGAATGTATATCATTCCATGTGTGATGGGGGAAGGTTGAAAGAAAAGATTATATTAATCAAAATAATTTTACTTAAATCATTTTACACTTTTTTATTATGGCCTGAAATGAACATCAATATAATAGTATTACAAAAGAGATTCAGTGTATTTATGATACATGAAATAAGGTGAATTTTGTTCCAAATACAATACTATAAAATGTACTTGAATATTAATATAAATATTAGCAAGCATGAAACTCGACAACAAACATGGACTTAACACTACTTTCACTGAACATAAATGGTTTAAATAATCCAAAGAAAAGATCAAACCTACTAAAATATTTAAAATTAAACAAAGCGCAAGTAATATTTCTTCAAGAGACTCACTTTAAAGATGATGAAAAGCATTTATGGAATCCAAATGAGTATACAACAATAGCACAATCATCATATAAAACCAAAACTAGAGGAATTAGGATACTATGGAGAGAAAACATTGTTAATCCCCAAATTCTTTATAGCTATGAAGATAAAGAGGGGCTTTTAACACTTGTTATAATAAAATTCAATAATAGAATCTGGACATTAGTAAATCTTTATTGGTTCCCAGGAATAGGAAAAAGTATGACAAAGAAACATCTAGACTTTATTAGTAAAACATATAAAGGTAGCTTGATATTAGGTGGTGACTTTAATTGCATTCTTGATAATTCAGAGACCACCAAAAAAAATGTACGTATAACTCCTATAGCAAAGCTACTCAAAAAATGGGTTGAAAATCACAATTTAATAGACATATTCAAATTTAGAGAAAGTAACACACTGTTATTTTCACACCAAGATCACAGATTTACAACCCAAACAAGAAAAGATAAAATTTTTGTTGCACAAGACCTTGATGCGAAGATAAATAGTTTTACAATCATACTATGTTCATTATCAGATCATAGAGCAATCCTTATTAATATTCAAACAAATTTTAAAAAATTAATACAAATGACAAGAATTCCAGCATATATTACGAAACTAAAAGAATTTAAACCTTGGCTACTCACATAGTTGAAATTCTTTCTAGACACCAATCTCACTAATGAAATCAGCATAGTTATGGTATGGGGCGCTCTAAAAGCCTATATTTATGGTACAATTATCACATGGTACAAAAATAAACTAAAAGAATGGGAATCAGAATTACTCAACATACAAAATCAAATCATAAAAATAAATAATAATAATTTAAGAAATGCACTGACTAATAAGAAGAAAATGAATGATCTGCATGAAAAGTTTATTGAAATTCTAACACATAAAACTAATCTAGCTCTAGAAAGATTAAAATTAAACTCATATGCTGTTTCTCCTAAACATATGCATAACTTGGTGATAAGAGTTAAAGTACAATCTAAAAGAAATAACATTACTACTATTATACATGAAGGAAGGAGGAACAAGAAAGTGTCAGATATAAGTGATATATTAGATGCTTTTAAATACCATTTTACAGAACATTATAAGATGGAAGGAACTCAAACAAAAAACTTTAATTTAGATTTGAAACCCGAATTGATTAAAACAATCCCAGAAAATTTAAAATTAGAGCTTCAAAAGCAAATTACTCTTAAAGAAATTTCAGAGAAAATCAAAGAAAGCAAAAATAATAAATATCCAGGAATGGATTGTATTATAGCTGGAATATACAAAATCTTTCCATCATCTATAATCTCAGTCTTCCAAAAAACCTTAATAGAAATACAAACACACAACACCATTCCACCATCTTGGAGATACTCATGAATTACTCCTATAATAAAAGAAAATAAAGATGCATCAAAATGCAGTTCCTATAGAACAATTTCATTACTAAACAATGATTATAAAATCTTTATGGGTATTCAAGTCAATAGAATCAAAAAATCTATGATAAAAATTTTAAATGAAAATCAAACAGGATTTATACATAATAGGTGCTCCTATGATAATCTGCAAAGAATACTAACTATTATTGGCTATTTAAATATAGAAAAAGAATAGGCTTTAATAGTTGCATTGGATATAGAGAAAGCTTTGTCTCCTTAAACTGGGATTTCGTGTTCAAAATATTAGAATATTATGAGTTTCCTAGCTCCTTTATTTCATTAATAAAGAACATATATAAAAACAATTTAGCATATGTAAAATTAGGACCTTTCACCTCTGAATCAATAATATTGACAAAAGGCACAAAACAAGGTTGTCCCATGTCCCCCATATTATTTGCATTAGCCATTGAAATATTTGCCATCTCAATATGAAACAATCCCAAAATAGAGAGTATAAATTTATATAATCAATATAATTCAAAAATAATGTTCTTTGCAGATGATATACTTCTTGCCACATCTACTTCTAAAATTCATTAAAAGAATTAGATATACAAGTTGATAAATTTTATTCAATTTCAGGATTACATTTTAACAAAACAAAATCAAATTTTATGATATTGAATAAAAAAATGATTTTCAAATTAATGATAATCATATAATTGGTAAACAATCTCTCACTTTAAACTATCTAGGTATAATATTAAGTACAACATTAGAAAAAAATTTAAATATAAATTACAGGGAAATCATAGACACAATAAAGTCAAATATAATAAAAAATAAAATATATATAACATTTGAAGATAGATTGCAAGTAATAAAAATGATATTACTTCCAAAAATCCTATATATATAGCACAAGCTACTCCAGTAATACCAGACAAATATTTTTTAAAATAAATAAATACATTATTATTAAGATTTCTTTGGCATCCTAACAAAAACAGAATGGCTTATACACATCACATTCGACCATGGAAACTAGGTGGAATCAATTTCCCGGATATTGAAACTTATATTAGAGCCTCCATTTTTAAAATAATTATAAATTGGATAGATCCATGCTATTCTTCTAACTGGAAATTTCTCCACACTGTTATTTATTCAAATGAAAATACCATTTTAAAAAATTTAATGACAGACAATCATATTAATAAACCATGGCATATTTTATGTGCTAGCCTTCAATATAATCTATCAAAACCTACTAATCTAAAATACTTAAATGATATGTATAATTCATTTAGAAGATTTGTAACTTCTAATGCAGATATAAAGTTATGACTAGAACTTTTATATTGTTTCAATGTAACAAGAAAGTTTCCAAACAAAATGCATAGGACGGTTTTCATTACTTGGGAAAAGAAACAATTAATTTGTTGGCAACAATGCATTAATGAGCATAAGGTTTTGGATAGTCAACTTATAATAAAAACTTATAGTCTCTCTACATCAGACTAGGTATTATTACAAAGCATATTACAATACTCACAAGATCTATTCAGAATAATTAACAATTCTTCTTTTAGAGATAAACCTACACTTATAACCCGTTTATATGAAATAGTATACAATAATCAAAATTGGGAAAATCTGACATCAAAATTATATAAAATTTTAATAAATTATAAAGTTAAAATGAATCAAAATTTTTTGAATCATATAACAAAAGGTCATTCAATAAATGTATCCCTGGAAAACAAAACCAAAATACTAAATTCTGTTAAATTGACATCCAACATACAATTTTGGAGAATTTACACATGGAAATGTTTGCACAGATCTTTTTTTACGCCAAATAGATTAAAAAATGTAATACTTCTAATAATGTTACATGTTGGAGATGCTTGCAGAGTTGTAAAGAAGATTGGATACATGTATTTCATGACTGTATTAAAGTAAAAAAATATTGGGAAGATGTCAGCAATTTCATACAAGCCATATTCTCAGATACATTTGTAGTAAGTAAATCTCTGATTTTGTTGAATGTTAATGAAAATTTAGATTTAAATAATAGCAATCTCTACTTACTATGGAACATTCTAGCAAATGCTAGAAAATGTATTACCGGAAAATGGAAATCAAATCTTGAACTATCATTTAAAGAATTTCTGCTAATATTGAAGGAAACTGCATTACTGGAAACCAGAGTAAAAAAAACAAAGATTAGCACCAAGACGATGGAACAAGAATCCATGGGAAAAAATACTATCACTTATTGAGACACTAAACTTGAATTCAAACTCTTACTGAGAATAAAAGAAAAAGGAACATATGATCTCTCATTAATATGATGTTACTCTGACTAGACTGATCAATATAATAATTTAATTTCAGGCCAACTGTAAATATTGTATATAGTTAATCATACAGTTTTCCTTATCAGAAAATGTATTAAGATTATTATACAATGGAATTATTTGAAAGATTAATAAAAAACACTTGGAGTAAAAAAAAAACAAGAATTGAGTGTTGAGAATCTCATAATTGAGATAGTCACAGATACTTTCTTTGGGTCATGTATAACTGGAGGTTTATAGAATGCATGTTAATTAATTGTGTATGTGTGTGTGTGTGTGTGTGTGTGTGTGTGTGTGTGTGTGTGTGTGTGTGTGTGTTTGCTTGTCCATGGTTGAAAAGCTAGAGTATGGAAGTCAAACTCTGCCCTTAGTAGGTGGAGTTTGACTTCCATGCTTCTGTTTCATTTTTCCGTTAAGATCTGAGCTTGTACACCATTCTATTAGAAGTTTCACTTCAAAATAATTGGCTAGAGTATTTTTAACCACTACACGTACGAACACACACATATTCATTCACAGATGCGACACTCAATTACATCCACTAGTATGACTGTCATTATAGACTTTAGATATTTGATTGCGATCAAATGAATGAATAAATACTTAAATAACTGCCACACAGGTATTTATCTTCTCAGGCAAATATTGTCAGAATACAGTTTACAACTCACTGCAAGCAAATAAATCGTAGCATTCTGCAAAATAAGGGACTTATGTATATATGTGTGTATATATATATATATATATATATATATATATATATATATATATATATACATATATACATGCACACATACACAAACACAAATTCAACCACGTATTACAGCCATTTGTATGACTGACTGTAAAACTCAGATGTATGATTCTGATCAAATGAATGAATATATAAATAACTGTCACACAGAAACTTATATTAAGCTGCTACTGTCAGAATATGGCATGCTACTCACTGTGACCAAATGTCTCTCAACATTTTAGCTCAGGAATAACTGGGAAATCTAAAAAATAATTAAGGACAAAGGACCAACATCAGGGACAAATAATGACCTCTTATATTTGTAAAGTCACTAGAATAGCAGGCTTTGCATTAGCATGATTTTTTGAATACTGTTAAATCATTATTCATTAATAACAATCCTAATTGATTTGTTTGAACATCACAAATTTTAAAGAACACAGACCAAAACAGGAAGTAAAACTCAGAGACAGCTGCTTCTTTCTATGCACCCATCCCCTATGGACAGCTACACCTCTCAGCTTCTTTGTTCAAGAATTCTAGATGACAAAACAAACAATAACAAAAGAACAAAGACCCATAATTTGAAAAAAGTGTAAATATAGTCATCATTCAATTAAAAAGGTTTTCTTCTGCATGCACTTTCTGAACAATATAAAGTATGAAGCTCTAATATTTGGCTTTATTGACTGATTGTATTATTGGTGATTTATTAGAAATTGAAACATTTTTTGAGGTACAGATCAAAAATCAGGGACAGTTGAAAGAAATGCTCTGTACACACACACACTCACACACACACACACACACACACACACACACACACACACACACACACACACACACACACCCACAAACACACAAGTCAAGGTCAAATTCATTACAGTGCTTATTTCCTAGGTAGTTTCCAAAACCATTAATTGCAACAGTGTTAGATGACACTTGAAAACCAAGTTAATAAGTATATGAAACACATTTGCAAAAAAAAAAAAATGTCTCACCCAGTAGTAAAAATGTTGAAATGCAAGCTGACAACTAACGACATTAGTATCACTAACAACTGAGTGCAAAGTGTTAGGGAGTGTAATTAGCTTCAGTGCAAACTATCACTTGTAATTAAATGACAGTACTGCATTTATAATCAGACCTGAAGAGCTATAGTGCTACATATGTGGCATAAACTATAGCAACCGATTGCTTTAACAAGCAGATCAGTTTTCTATAGTTTAAGAGAAGAAAAGAGGTTTTCTGTTTTACCCTCATGCCCATTATGAAGCGCTTTTTTTCTCAACTTTAAGGTGGATAGCACCAGGTAAATAGTTAGCTACACCTCTTCAAAAGAGAAAATATTTTTTTCTTTTCAAACTGTAATGCACTCTGTACTATGAATACTGTATATATGTCTGCAATTGTAATTTTAACATTTTGTACAAATAACAGTTTACATGTGCAGATTAGAACCTGGTATCTGTAGGTAAAGTGTTATGATGGTAACTTTAATGTAGACATACCTAACATATATCAGAAATTTCAACATATCCAGCTTAAATCCTACAAGTATGGCATAATAAACGTTTGACTGATAAAGAACACACTATAAAAATTATTTTGTGAAGATGTTGTTACAGATTGTATTTACCAGAATGTAGTGTTCCTAAAATATCTTATATGGTATATTTCATGAATATATAGGACATTTCTGATTCGCAGTCATGAGGCCTAAACTACATGTACTAGATACTATTTCTTATTATTTCTGCTGAGAGGCTGTTTTCAAATTTCTGCCCAGCTCAAATTACATCATTCTTTTATGCAAAATGCATGACAACACTGTATCACATACAAATATAGTATAAATTATGTATTATTATGTTCTCTGAGCTTTACTTTCCTAAGGGAAACTCTTCAGCTTCTTTAAGTAGGATTATGAAAAATGGAAATCAGGAAGTCAACATTGATCTACAAATCATTATTTCTTGGCAGATTGATGCTTAGAAGGTATTCTAAAGCAAGACCCTAAAATTAAATGTTTTTTTTTTCTTTTTTAACTACACCCTGTTAGCTATCATTTATGCATTTAGCAAATATGATGATTTCACTTGGATCTCTTACTAGTTTTTGGACATTCTATGTACTTTATTGAACTATCAGTGATACTGTATATATATGCCTACATACCTTTTTTAACAACATTATTCTGTCTATAAAAACAATATTTTTAAGACTCTTAATTGAGCAACACAGGACCTCAAAGACCAGTTCCCTCTGCCTTACTTAAGTGGGTGCATCTGTCAGGACCTAATGAGCCTATAAATGGGATGTTTGTCATATCTGAATGGCCCTGCAGAGAGATGACTTAGCATTCATTCAATCACATTTTCCTTAGGGCACTGAATTAACTTTGTAGCATTATAGTATCAATTTCTAAATAACCACATTAATGTCACATAGAGTGGACATTAGGGGAGACTGGTGGGGCATGTGTTTTGAATTAAACTGCATTAGAAATGCTTATCAAGCTAGAACTGTTGCAAATGATGTGATGTTCTGTATTATCCAAAGTTATGTGTGCAATCAGTTCAGTACAAAATCAAGCCTCAAAGAGGAAAAATGAGAACTGCAAATCTGGAAAGCTGCATTAAAAGAAATCTCAGGAAATCCATTCTGTACAGAAATTGCTTAAATAGTACTCAAGCAGAAATTAAATGTATAATGTTTTCATTTAGTTGTGAATTTTCATTCTGTATGAAGCATTACAGTGAATTTTCGTGGTATGAAGCTAATGTTCTTACCTGATGACTCTCCTGCATAGGTTTTGGCTATGGCTTTTGCTGTATAGAGCCTTTATGAATTTTGTCTGTGTGTGGGATCCCTGGCTACTTCATGTATACATTTTGTTTGATTGCTATTCTAAGTTGTTCTTGTATTTAACCTTTCTCCTGTTTTCTAGGACATGGCTTAAAACTGTCAGTAAGAATGAGTCCATTTACTAAATTAATAAAAGTTTTACCTGAAATTATAACTGAAAAGGTGATGGCAAACGTCATACAGCTCAAGTTTTGATTCTTTTACTCACAACAATCATACAGTGTTAAACCTAAGAAAGGTACATAGCTAGATTATATACTATGGCATACCTTATGTTTAATGATATTACCTGTTTGACAAATGAAATAAATAGGAAGAAAATTCATTTTTTTAGACATTCCATTAGATTGTTTTAAATGTGCAGACATGCACAAGAATTAGTACTGCTATATCATTTGCATCCATTGAGCATTGGGACAAAAAATATAATCACACTTACTGTCCATAATTGTGGTCTTTCCTTTATTTGTAATTGTATTGTTCTGTGGGGGATGTCAGTGATCATAATAGAATGTATATAAAATAAGCATTTCAAAGGTTCATAGGTTTATACTTATAAACAAAGCTAATAGCACCAATACCTTTATAAACCTAGCTGTGCAATCCAACCCAGTTGTGTTCCTATACATCATGGACATTTAGTAAGAGGAAGTATGTTACCATAGAGAGTAGTACATAATATTTACCAAATAGAAACAGCAGCCTTTGATAATAATGCTACTGTAAACCTGACCAAAAATCAGTGTGAATGCCAGACATATAATTTTTAGCAAGACTTCAGCATTTCTATACCCAGGTCATATTTAGATCTCTTGTAATGACTGGGCAAGATTGATATACAGAGGTTTAAGAAAAAAACATTATTAACACCTTTTACTGAGCAAAGGATATTTCTGTTGATAGAATCTGCTATTTTCAGGAGGATGTACAGTGCAAGATATAGTGGACCTGTCACTGAATATAAAAAGGTTATGACTTAGGACAGACATCTTGAAAGTTGAATGCTCTCACTTGTAAATTTTATGTACCAGACTTTAGTCAGCATGAGTGAGAAGTAATATGAAAAGGTGGTATGAAAGCAGACCCCTAAGTAATTATGTTTTTTTCATGTCCAGGTTTTAGATTAAAAAGTAAAGCTGAGTTGTTAGATTCTATAAGGTGCATATTTTATAGTTAATTGAAGTTTGGCATCACTTTGTACCATAAGTGATATAAATATATATTCAAAAATCATAGTATGTCATTAGTATTGAATGATCTAAGATGTAGTAACTTTGGAATTGCAATTGTTTTATCCTTTCCAACAAGAATCAGATGCATCACCTTTAGCCTCTCACTGCTGCTAAGTCACATTATACCTCATTTGAATTCTTAGTCATAATTTGCTCTTTCAGAGAGCAAAAGCAGGTGGAATCATAACTGTTTTGTAGAGAACACATTTAGGTTTTGAAAACATGACTGAGAACTAAATCCAGATGACAAAGAAAACAGCAGCAAAAACGTCATTAAATTGTGCTATACCAATTAGATTGCTCTACTATGTAACATGTTCTAATTTTATAACTGGGTCATGAGGATAAAAAAGCTAATGACATAAGCTTTGCCCAAGCCCAGTTCTGTGACCTAATAGATTCTTGTCATAAGTTGTTTTCAACACAATTCTGTTATATTCTTTAGGGATGAAAATTCAGTATGTATATAGGGGCTCACATGTAAATTTGGTAGACTAAAAAATTGCCTAGCTTGATATTCCCTACCAAAGCCCCATAAAAATGCGGTCTCTGTTGTTTGGCTTTCTAGACTAGCACACCATTCCTGATTGTAGCTAAGTGGTTTCCTCCACTTTCATGGCACCTTGGGTTCAAGTACTGAAAGATATGGTAATGCATACAAACCCTGAAACTGCCACAACCCAGCAACATCCTGGAAAACCAGGGTATGTGATAGACCTGTAAAAAAATGCAAGATCTACAGCCCCATAACAATGGGCAACAAAGAAAGTACAGTTTTCTACCTACCATAAATGTAGATGTTTGAGGGTATACACTGCTGCAGTCATTACACTTGGGTTATCCTGCCATCAGGCGGTTCCCCAGGTGGCCTGAGTTCCAAAGTTTTGGTCCGGCATCAGTTGCTGTCGCCTCCTCCCTGACGTCAGTGCGACAGGAGTATATAAGATGCCGCCGATGCCGTTTTCTTCAGTTTTTCTTGCCCCAGATGTCAGGTGCCCCCAAAAGGTAGGCTATTCCAATTGCTAATAAAACATACATAAGTAAAGCAATCAACAACTTTCAGATACCAGCAAATACTCCCCATAGGTAGTAAAGGGTAGAAGACATAGGTACGTACCAGCAAGTAAGAGGGGGTGGAGTGTGGGTAACCTGGACTGCAGCAGTGTGTACACTCGAACATCTACATTTATGGTAGGTACAAAACTGTACTATGTTCATCATGTTACACTGCTGCAGTCATTACACTTGGGTAGAATCCCAAAGCTGAGGTAGGGTGGCTGGTACTATAAGGCATTAGGGATGGCTATAAGGCCCTGCAGCACTGCAGTGGCAAAGCCAGCTCTGGATTTAGAGGATAGAGGCAGATGGTAGTGCTTGATGAAGGTATGTACAGAACTCCAAGTTGCTGCTTCCAAAATGTCCTTGGTAGGTACTCCTCTGAGGTAGGCAGTTGAAGTGGCTGTTGCCCTGGTGGAGTGAGATCTAATGCTATTAGGTATAGGTTTCCCATGGTGTGTATAGCAGAAACGTATACAGTGTCCTATCCATTTTGAAATGGTCTGTTTTGAAATGTCTTTTCCCTGTGCTCCTGCAGCATATGCTACCAATAATTGCTCAGATTTTCTGAAAGCTTTGGTTTTGTCCAAGTAGAAGCGTAACTGCCTGTGTATGTCCAAAGAATGCAGTAGTCTCTCCCCTTTATTCTGTGGATTTGGATAAAAAGTTGGCAAGTGGATAGTTTGGTTGAAAGCCACACTTGATACCACCTTTGGCATAAAAGTAGGGTTAGTTCTTAAAGATACCCTGTCTTGGTGGAAAATGATAAATGGTTCCACTGCCATTAGTGCCTGTAACTCTGAAACTCTTCGTGCTGATGTTATTGCCAGGAGTAGAGCAGTTTTCCAAGAGATATATTTTAAATCTGCTGTGTTTGCTGGCTCAAAAGGATGTAAAGTTAATTTTTCCAACACAAAGTTGAGGTCCCAAGTTGGAGTAGGTGCTCTACAGGGTGGTCTTATGTTTTTAGCCCCTCTGAGGTACTGTTTTAGCAAAGGATTAGAGAAAATTGGTGGATCCATGTTGTAATGAGCAGAGATGGCAGAGGTGTGGATCTTGATGGATGAAAAGAAGAGGCCTTTGTCCAGCATCTCAGTTAAATATTGTAGTATCTGAGGAATATTTGGGACAAGAGTGTCAAGGCTGTGAGCCTGGTTCCAGGCACATAATCTGTTCCAGGCACATAATCTCTTCCATTTATCCGAATAGGCTTTCCTGGTACTAGGACTTCTGGCCTCCAGAATGACATCCTTAACAGCTTTGGAGAGAGGCATTGCTTGCTTGACTAGGTAATCTTCCATGCAGCCAGGTTTAAAGTCTTTAGCTGGCTGTGAAGTATCTGATTGTTGTGCTGAGTCAGCAGATGTGGTATTTGAGGCAAAATCCAGGGTGGTCCCTTTGCTAAGTTCTTCAAGATTGGGTACCAGTGCTGGCGTGGCCAGTCTGGTGCAATCAGGATCATCTTTGGCTCTTCCTGCCTGGCTTTGATGAGTACCTTTGGAAGGAGAGGCAGTGATGGGAAAGCATATACTTGTAGTTTTTTCCAGCTGAATGAGAGGGCATCCACTTTCCATGCTTGTGGATGGTAAGTCCTTGTGCAGAATTTCTGTAGCTGGCAGTTCATTGGGGATACAAACAGATCTATGTCCGGGCTCCTCCATTTCTGTGTTATCATTCTGAATATTTGTGGAATCAACTCCCATTCGTGGGGATCCATGATGTTTCTGCTTAAGTCATCTGCCAGTGTGTTTTTCTCTCCTGGCAGGAATTGTGCTTGCAGATGAACTTGATAGTTTAGAGCTGTGTTCCACAAGGTCATGGCTTGTCTGCAGAGGGGATAAGAGTGAGTGCCCCCTTGCTTGTTTATGTACCACATAACTGTGGTATTGTCTGTCTTTAATAGTAGTTGTCCTGGATGTAGCAGGTCCTTGAAGGCTATTAAGACATTTTGTACAGCTAGCATCTCTTTTTGATTGATGTGAAGATGCCTTTGTTCTGCGGGCCACCTGCCCAGAATACATTTTCCTGCCATGTGTGCTCCCCAGGCGTAATCCGATGCATCTGTTGTCAGTGTTTGCCTGGCTGTGGGTTGAGTAAAAGGCTGTCCCTTGTTGAGGTGACAAGCTTGAGCCCACCATCAAAACTCCTCTTGCAGGCAAGGAATTAGTGGTATAACTGTTTCCAAACTTTGACAGTGTTGAGACCAGACACTCTTTAGGTACCATTGTAGCTTCCTCATATGCAGCTTAGCATATGGAATTAGTAGTATGCAAGATGCCATGTAACCCAAGGCCTGCAGAATTTTTCTTGCAGGGAGTTGGGTTCTTGTTGCCATCAATTGAAAATGTTGAGTCAGATGTCCTTGCTTGTCTGGCGTGAGATAAGCCATCTGGGCCATTGTATTCAAGCTGGCACCCAGGAATATTATCTCTTGTGAGGGCACTATTCTTGATTTCTTTTCGTTTACTGTGTACCCTAGGCAACTTAATAACTGTTTTACAAATGCCAGATGCTGTAGAAGAATGTCCTTGCTCTCTGCTTGAATCAGGCAGTCGTCCAGGTACAGATAAATTTGAATTCCTTTTTGTCTGCAAAATGCAATTACTGGTGCCAGGCACTTTGTGAAGACCCTGGGCACAGTAGATAAGCCAGAGGGCAGTGCAGAGAATTGATAATGCATTGAACCAGCTATGAATCTGAGGTATCTTCTGCAGTTTTGTCGGACAGGGACATGCAGGTATGCCTCCTTGAGGTCCAATGTTATGAGCCAAGCTTTCTTGCCCAGCATGGGAAGAAGCTGCTGTAGTGTCAACATTTTGAATTTCGGAATATCCAGGTAAGTGTTTAGAGAAGAAAGATCCAGAATGGGCCTCCAGGTTTTGTCCTTTCTGGGAACCAGAAAAAGTCTTGAGTAAAATCATTGTCCTTGCTCCTGTGGTGGTACCTTTTGAATAGCTCTCATGTCCATGAGTGTTGTAATTTGTTTTTGAGCCTCTGCCCATTGATTTGGTGGCAGGTTTGGCATTCCTTTTAACCTTGACAGAGTGTGAAAGTGGAACCTGTAACCTTGAGATACAATGTTGAGAACCCATTTGTCTTTGGTGATCATATGCCAATTATGATAGAAAAGTGCCAGTTTTCCTCCCAAGGGGGCTGCCAAGAGAGAGCTGTTTGGCAGCTGTAGTGGGAAGTCATTGGGGCTGTTTTTTATAAGGTTATGGCCTGTCTTCCCCTTCTTTCTGGCCTAATGCACCCCATTGTCGAGGCCTGTAGGGACATTGTGGTTGATGTCTGCCTCTTGGACGTCTGTATCTGCCCCTTTGGGGTCTGTCGGAAGCTGGAAAGGACCAATTTTTTGTTGGCCAGTTTCTGCTAAATTGAGGAGGCTGAACCTGTAAGAAATCCTTCACCATTTGCATAGATTTTGGCTTATCCTCCATTTTATTTAATACCTCTTCTGCTTTAACTCCAAATAACACATCCTGCTGTAAAGGTGCTTCCAATAGTTTTGCTTTAACATGATCTGGTACCGTATGTTCTTTTAACCAAGCATATCTTCTAATGACAGAACCTGTAACAGCTGCTTTACAGGAGGCCCCTAAAGAATCCAAACCACATTGCAAAGTGTGCTTTCCCACTTGTTCAGCTGCATGCAATAAATCCTGCATTTCCTTTAAATTAGGAGGATCTGAATCTGGAAACATTTTTTGTTTCAACTGAGACATCAGAAACTGCTGATATTTTAACATGTGAAACTGGCAATTTAAGGCCCTCATTGCTAAAGTTGCAGACGTATATACTTTTTCCCCCCATCTGTCCAATGCTATGGAATCTCTGTCAGAGGGGACTGGATTCTTTGCTGATGAGGCCTTAACCCCTTTGGGTCCCTGAGAAATAGTTTTACGGTTGGCAACAGGGCTTTTATAAAGAAATTTGTGTGAGTCAGGGACTCTGTAGTATCTGTCAGGCTTAACTGGGGCTGGAGGTAAAGAATCAGGATTTAAGCTGGATTCAGTATACACATCATCCACTATATCTAACACTGGCGGAATAGCAAGGGATCTGTGTTGAGGTAATAAAAGGAAGTCTCTGAGCCTTTTATTGGATTCTGAGTAATCCTTACTTTCCCAATGGAAATGCTCCCTCATGGTATGCAAGGTTTCACCAAAGGAGTAGTCCTCAGGCAGAGAGGCTGATGGAATTGATTCCTCAGCATCAGAATCCTAATAAGGGGGTAAGGAGTATCCTAGGTCTGAGGATGAATCTGAAGAGTTGGATACCTAGTCGGATGAGTCATAGTCTGCATCCAGTCTAGGCCTTTTATCAGGAGGGGGATGGAAACCCCTGATCAGAGTGATTAAGTCTTTGGCCATTTTGAGCATTTGTTTCTTAGGCATGGAGGCCTGTCCTGGAGAATGCTGAATTTGTTTCTTTGTTTTTAAAGTAGCTTTAGACTTAGCAGAAGATTTAATGCTTAACTGGGTAGGTCTGAAAACACCCTCTGAGGCTGCGGTTTGTTCAGCTACTCCGGATCCCTCTGAAGGGGTAGTTTCGGTAGTCTGAATAACTTGTGCATCCGAAGGCCCAGCCATCTCCACGTGGGAATCAGAGGCGGCCTGTGGTTCTACAGAAACGGTTGTCAGGGGCTGCGAAGGTGCCTTGCTGAAAAACAGAGAACTGGCGACTGGCCTAGAAGAGGCTTCGTCATCAGTTTTAGGCCTAGGATGCCTATCCTTGTCTTTGCGCTTTTTATGCATTATGGTCGTCGGAAGTTCCAACGGCATGGTATAATTGAATTTTCTGCCAAAATGATGTCAGGCAAAATCAAACCAACATTTAATAGTGCGCTTATTAAACCTAGCACAAAACCGACAACCAGTGACGTCGTGGTTGGTCTGGGCCTAGGCATGGGTTACAATAAGAATGGAAATCCTTATGAGGTATTTGCTTCCCACAAGAAATACAGTTATTAACTTTTACTGACATCGGTCTGAGGCAAGAAAAAGTTTCCCCAATGGGGTACTTAGCTTTGTAGAAGACTTTGGTTCTGGATTCGGAATGAAAATCTCAGGAGTCGGCCGACCGGCACTTGCGAACTGCTTTTGCTTCGGGCACCGTGCGGCAAGAAAGACTGAAGAAAATGGCATTGGTGACATCTTATATACCCCTGTCGCATTGACGTCAGGGAAGAGGTGACAGCAACTGACGCCGGACCAAGACTTTGGAACTCGGGCCAACTGGGGAACCGCCTGATGGCAGGATAACCCAAGTGTAATGACTGCAGCAGTGTAACACGATGAACATATAACTTTTTTTCCAAGTTAAGTCCAAATATCAAGGGTTAACTACTGTTTAGTGGATTAGCCACAAGAGATGGAAACATATTTCAGGTTCTGGCCAAATTCGAGAGGTTTAACTTCAAGATTATATGATGCCTTTTTTAGAAAAGACCTGCCAGGCTTTCTAAAAATTACTTATAACCCTCAGTATACTCTGGTTTTAGTTAGCCAGAACATGAACAATTCTTTTCTAATGCTCTGAATTTGCAAACAGTTTTAAAATATTCATAGCTTGGGCACACATTGCTGGTGAATAATAATTATAATAATAACTGACTTGCAAAAAGCTCAGACTACCTAGTCTAACTTTCTACTCAAATATGTTTTTTTTTTCTTTACTATTGTTTAATTAAATATCAAGAGGCTAATACTTGCAGACATTCATTTTTTATATTGATATGTTAGTTTTTTTTTCTTTGTAACTATGTTCTTGATAATGACTATGTATATATATATATATATATATATATATATATATATATATATATATATATATATATCCTTATATATTACCTTGGCAACTTAACTTTTTAAATTAACTACAAAAGTATCTTTTTGAAACATTGTACTATACTTTGCATATGTGTTAACTGTGGAGCTTTTCTCCCTGGAACTCCGCTGAAAAAGGGCAACAGCTGAGTTGGAGTAAGCCAGTCAACAAACGTCAAATAAGTAAATAAATAATGACTGAGACCAGTCTGTAAAACAAGGGGAACAAGGGACAGCAGTTAGATCTGATCCCCGATGCAAAAAGAGTGATACCATCCCCATCAACCAGAACTCCCCAAATACTTCCATGCAAATAAGATGATTCAATCCACTCCAACCATAAACCCCCAATCATCTTTTCCAGTCAGACTGACCTCTTCCACTAAGCCCAATGTTGCTGCATTAAAATGTCATGTTTCAAAGGTATGAGCTGAAGAAGTGTATGTTATGATGAAAGCACTCATTG
The DNA here is from genome assembly GCF_019279795.1 of Protopterus annectens. NCBI lineage: Eukaryota > Metazoa > Chordata > Ceratodontiformes > Protopteridae > Protopterus > Protopterus annectens. Next base: position 217,689,720 of record NC_056742.1, on the reverse strand, counting down.
TACTGGAGAATAAATGATCAAGGAATCCCGAACGCAGGTGATTTTTTTTCTGTTGTCTTTTATACTTAGGCATAGGCAGTACACTGAACTTTTATATCACAGAAGATCCAGCCACTGTTGTTCATCACTTTGACCTGAAGCTTTAGTTTGGCATAGTCTACTCTGATACTTGTTATTCCTAGAGGGCAACCACTGGCACCCATCCAGGTATGGATAGCCAGAACCAAGGATTTCTCTACTCGGTATCTATATCTACAAATATATTTATGCATGTGTGTGTGTGTATATATATATATATATATATATATATATATATATATATATATATATATGATCATATATAGATAGGTGCAGATATTGTAGTATTTAGCAACACCGGTGACTATATTTTATTTTATTTTATTTTATTTTATTCTAAAGTATTATTTATTTACTGTAAATTAGCCAGATAAAAATAAAAAGTAAATGTTTTTGCTGTCCTAAGTCTCTCAAAATAAAATAAAAGCTTACAGTTTATATCCCTTTTTCTGATCATAAATTTTGAGATGAAAGACTTCACTACTTAATATTCCAAAAAATGGTCGGAAGCAGGTCCACAAAGTAGGTGTACGGAAGTCTATCAGCTCACAATAAGGCACCAGGCTCGACAGATACTAATAACTTAAATTTTATTGCAAAGCAAACGCCAACAATGTGTAACACTCGTTTTCATCAAAAGTATGACTTCATCAGACAAAGCGATCAAAGGAACCCACAGGTTTAAATACTCAAGAGCTAATCACATAAATTAACAATAAGTTAGTAGACCAAATTTTAAAATCGCAGAAATACTTTCTAAAGTTGTAACCATACCATAACAGTTGATTCATCAACAATTAAAAACAGCAATAAAAATACTATCTAAAAATATTTAGAAATAATGTAATCATATTTCTTATGTATAAAACTAATTTTTGTTCTGTCTTTACACCAAACCAATGTAATAATATAAAAATAAAAATAATAAGAATAGAAATAATAAAAATAAAAATAAAAATAAATGACAGGTGATTATATCCTGTCAGATTTTAATTTCAAATATGGCACAATAGATATTGCTTCATTGAGCCCTGGAAATCTGTTAGATTCCAAGAGGATCTGCCAATGTGTCTCCCTATGGGACAATAATGTCTCCCATGGACCACCCCTGGGATCTTGTATAACAGAATCCAGGACGAAAAAGTTGTAAGTAGCATCTGGACATAATAAACTATGCTTATAGAGTGCGTTGTTCATGTCTCGTTTGTTAATGTCGTAGAGGTGTTCGTACACCCTTCTACGGAGTTGTCTCTTGGTCTTACCCACGTAGAAGGCCTGACAGGACAGGCACAAGACCAAGTAAACAACTCCGTAGGACAAGCAATTGTAAAATCTTGTAGAACTAATCCTCCTATTTCTACTTTCCACATAAACAGCCTCTTTGTTAATTATGTATTTACACTGGGAACAATGTCCACATCTAAATGTTCCCTTACGTGAATGTCCAGACTGGTGTTGTTTAGACCCCATCTCTAAAATTCTCTTGATATTGAAACCTTTTTTATAAACAGTTTTGAGGGTTGTAGTTTTGAATACATCAAGGTCCGTCAATTCCTGGAAGGCCTTGAATTCCTTTTCGACTATCTGTCGAAACGTCCTAACATTACCACTGTATTCTGTGATAAAAAGTAGTTCTTGTCCTACACTGTTAGATTGACTCATGTCCTGCTCTGTACCTGAGGTGTCTTGTCCCAAAATGGGCTTAAATCTTGTGGTTCTACCTAAGAGAACCTCTTGTTTTACTGAATTAATCATGAATTCGGGATACCCCCTGTCCATGAACATGGTTGTTAACTTGTCACATTCATTGTTAAATAGATGGTCCTGAGATGTCATGCGGGACGCCCTAACCATCTGTCCCTTGATAATGCCCCTTTTCTGATACTCAGGGTGGGAACTGGAAAAATGCAGGTAACTGTTAGAAAAGGTTGGCTTTCTATATACTGTGGAGGTAAAACCTGCTGCCACCTTACTAATGGTAACGTCCAAATAATGGACTGAATCTACGAAGGTCTCATGAGTAAACTTTAAAAAACTTGTAGTACTACCTATATAGGTGATAAACTCCTGGATAGTCTCAGGGGGACCTACCCAAAAAATGCAGATGTCGTCCAGGAATCTGATGTAATGATTCCAGTACTTCACAAACCCACAGTTATTGATAAATTTCTTCTCCCAGGTGGCCATAATAATGTCTGCGTATGTTGGGGCAAAATTAGCCCCCATAGACACCCCAGTGATTTGTTTAAAGTACTCGCCCCCATAGCTTATGTAGTTGTTTTCTAAGACCAACTCAACCAAGGTCATTATCGTGTTCACCTCGTTTGCTGTAATCCCAATACATTCCCACAGAGCCTCCTCCAACCATTCCAAACCCACATCAGTGGGAATAACCGAAAACAAATCCACCACGTCTATTGTTAAAAATACAAGGTTGGGCTTGTATAACTTGTTAGTAACACCTCGCAAAAATTGCCAAGAGTCCTTAACCAAATAAGGCTCTCTGCCCCACACCTGTTTGAGTTTCCAATCCAGAAATTTAGCGATTGAATGGGTCTTAGAGCCTTGAGCAGCCACAATAGGGTGTAGTGGAGGGTCTTCCATACACTTGTGTATTTTAGGTACACCAAAAATTGTGGGTACCTTGGGATGGTTGTTTTCCAAGAAAGAAAAGGTATCGAATTCGATGACCTCCTGGTCCAACATGTCTTTAATAGTAAGGTCAACCTTTTTATATGAAAGGTGTACCTCTTGGATGGAAGAGACAGTGTATTTGTTGGTATCATATAGGATATCCCCCATCTTGCTTTCGTATAGGACCTGGCTCATAAGAACGGTGCCCCCTCCCTTGTCGGGTTGCATAACCCTAATGGAATGGTTGTACGCTAAGTCGTGTAATACTGCGTATTCTTCCTCACTTAAGTTATATTCAAAGCTAGTTCGACCTAATTCTTTACGAATTTCTTTTTCGATTCTTTGCTCCAAATTACATAACTGTGGATGAAGAGGTGGATTGAAGGCACTGGACTTTTTTAACAATAATGTTGGAGCAACTGGACCATATCCAAATAAATGCTGGAAATTGAGTTTACGAATAAGCATTTTGAGGTCCAGGATGCAGTTGACCAATTGACTACCCCGAGATGGAACAAATTTAAAGCCTTTTGTAAATAAGTTGAAATGTGCTTCAGTGACAGGTACTTCACTATAATTGTAGATGTGGTAACCGTACTTACTATGTAGCCGGTACCCACCCAATTCAGTGACAGTGATGCTGTTATCTACTGCCAATCCAGATTCCTGTTCCTCCCCCTCCCCCACCCTTGGTTGTTCCTGCCCTGGGAAAAAATCGGGTATACCGGAAAACCTTGTGCCCCTTGTTGGTTCCGGATACGCTCTGATCTTCTTGGTAAAAACCCCCCTTCCGTATCCCCAACTGGGTCAGTAAAACCCTGTTCCTCATCCTCACCTGGGGCTGCAGTTGCTACCTCGGCATGGGGTGCAGGATTCTGATGGAACTCTGGAGCTGAATAATTCATACCTCTAAAGTGGGGTGGGTTCACTACTTAACCTCAATACCGCTCACACCCACCCAGTGTGCCTGTGTTATAGTTTTTCATCTCTGACTTTATCACTACTTCTACTTTTCTTTTAAAACCTGACCTCAAATCTTCTCCTGTCTTAGCCATTCACCCCTAGAACATCCTTCACACTTTCAAATACCTATCCCTACAGCAACTGTTAAGCAATATCTTGGAAAATTAAAAAAAGTACTACAACTACTCCTGATAACTGCCATTTTGAATATCTAAAACTGGCACCAGTTGTTATAGCCTACCCTGTCTCAGTTCTGATTTACAAATTTATCCAGGAATCTCCACAAACATTGATTCACTACTAACAATACTGCTATCAAACCAATAGCCATACAATCTTCCCTTCCAGAAGTACTAGAGAAGCACACCCACTTTCAACTGCTAAACCATAACATCCTCACATCATCCCATCATGGTTTTCATCTGTCCCATAGAACACTTACTATCTTTCAGTCTGGCCTTAAGTCCATAGAAGAACTCAGAAATTACAAACTCCTGTTTTCTACAGTATTGTTGGACTTATCAAAAACTTTTTATATACTGCCAGAGTCTAGGATCTCCCAAATAAGTTAGTCAGCTAAAATGTGCAATGTTTTAAATCTGTGAAATGGCAACAATCATTCTCCTCATTCTTTCTTATCTTATTGGGTGTCCCACAAGTTTCTACTGCTGTTCCAGTTCTGTTAAACAGTTTGAGTTTTGACTTGCCATCTAAATTAAGTGACTCTTTATAACCCAATATGCTGAAGATTCCACAATTACCTACTCTGCTCCTAACTCTGAACTTCAAAAGGTCTCACAGCTTACCTTCCCAGGTGCATAAACTTGACTAAACAAACCTAACCTCATCCTTAACCTTAAAATGACCAAATACATACTATTGTTTTTTTTTTTTTTAATTAATTACTATCCAGTATACCCCCCACATGTCTAGTGGCACCTATTGATGAACATTTATGAACATTTAAAATTAGATTTATAACAAGTGACATAAAAAACACTCATCTGATCATGCATAGAAATCTATGTCATTGTGTACTTCCACTCCTACCTGACATTTGCCTCCTCCGTTTTCAACAACTTACAATTAACCTAACTCTTAAAACTGTAGTGATCTACAACAAAATGCATGGTCAACTTATATAATAGAGTGCACCAATGCACTCTTCTCAGAAAACTGTACTAACTCAGTTTCCTAAACTTCTTAAAATTTAATCAGTTGAAAACAGGACATGAAATCTTGCATCTACCAAATATCTGCCCTTCCTTTACCTCCCCAGTACAGCTTCTTACATACCTATGTTCTTCTAACAAACACATTGCAGTACTGAAACCTTTTCATAGCTCAAATTTACATTTGCATTATGCCAAGTATGTGGCTACCTTGTAGAACTTCCTGCCTTCCCTGCTTCATTAAATGAATGTTCCTAAAAATGTAAAATGTAATGTAAAAACTGACCTAGAAGACTTTTGGTTATACTGTTGCTTAAAGCCCTCAGGCTAAAATTTAATTCTACGTATTAAGTCAATATATGTGGGAAATCCTTACGTTTACATGGGAAGAGTCAGTATATTGCCATCAAATCTTGGTGTTTTTTATATTTGCAGTCGACTGATAATAATGAGATATGGTGGTTTAAAGTAAGAACTGTATATAAATATTCTTGCAATTATGTATAATGAAATCAGTTAAAGGCAGAAAACAGCACTTATTTCTTGACATTTCTTTTTTTACATGCTAAGGTTTTTATTCATATTTACCAGTGATCTCAATACATCTTAAAAATTGTTATTCATATTTACCAGTGATCTCAATAAGTCTTAACAATCTCCTATTCTGTTGGGCAAATATGTATTAAATTTCCTCTTCAGCTACATAGAGAACACATAAATGTATGGTATACTTGTATCTCTCACTTTTTTGCTTACTGGTCTCCAGCCAGATGGCAATCCTTTTCCAGTCCAAACCCTGTATGCAAGATTCAGTCTTATCCAGATACAAATTCCAAAGAAGGTAGAGTATATCTGTGAACTCCAAGTTAAACCACCTCAGACTGCATCTTCAAGCCTTCACTGGTGTCTCAGTCATTAGAATTAGCAGAATCAGGATGAAGAAAGTATGAGCCGGGCTGTGGTTCACTGCTTTCCAGCCATACTCTATAGTATGTGATAGCATCTTAATTAAAAACAGTTAAAAAGCTGAGGCATTATACTTGGCATTGTTATATTTTTTTAATGAATACATTCACATTTAATTTATATGGTGGATAAAAGTCATCAATGAAATTATCACTTTTTATTTTATTTACAGCTTTTGATGCTTGTGTGCCTTGCTTTTGCTATCTTTTTGGAGTATTACACCTCAGTGTCATTACTAAATAACTTAATTATGCATTCAGTCTTAGTGTAGCAGCAGTATTAATATTTTGTTTTATTTTTCCTGCTTTTGTTTATTTTACCTGAAATAAATCCTACTGTAAGAACATTTAGTAAATGTTGATTGATTTGAACTGATAAGGTTTTCCAGATGACGTTGGATGGGTAGGATGGGTAGGAATTATGCTTCATGGTGGTACAAACTGATATACATTCAGCTCACTTTTCCCTTTTCTAAACACTGTCACAATGAGAGGTTATTTGCACATTCCCTTAGACTTATGGGGATTTTTGGCGGATGCTGTGGACTCTGCAGCTATTCTCAGCACGTTCATGACTACACAAGGCCTGCTTACATGGAAAAGTTGAATTACACATTTGCATAAAAGGGCCTAGTCTGCATACAAAACAAGAAAATTACCCTATATGTATGTGAATGAGTTTAACACTGCCATACTAACTTGTGATTACTTCAGATTGGCAGCAATTGGCTTAGGAAACCACAGGCATTTTTTTTTTAAGTAAGCAATAATTATTAGAAATACAACAAATTAAAAACAAGCAGTTCAACATAATGCTAGATTACTGGGTTTACTTGAAGAAATCATTCCTACTGTGTGAACGTTTAGTAAATGTTGATTGATTTGAGCTGACATCACAAATTTGATAAACAGATTTGGATGACTTATGTGAATCCTGTAAAACTGTAATTTCTAAATAGAAATGTTACAGTAGCATTGGAAATGTATACTGGCCACTGAGAAAGATACATTTATTTTGGTATAATTTACTGATTGTGTATACATGGTAGAAATGAGCAGTTATTTAATTGTGAAGTATTGAACTGTTAAGAATGTTTTGTTGGCACAAAATACCTGTATCTTTACTGGGACATTTCTCAGGGTCACTGTTGAATGAAGAATGGCAGTTATAATTCAAGAAAATTGCAGGAAAAGGATGGATCTGTTAAACTGCTTGCCTTACTGTTGTGAATGTATTCATAATGATGCAAATATTACTTGGCTGGATTGAGAGTCTGCACCTGTATATAATTATGGGTTTGTGATAGCAGGCATGAATTCATTGCTGTGTCATTTTACTGATGGTTACATTATTTTGTGTATTACTGTGACATATTATTTTAGGTGCAGTAATGATGCAAAACTAGAGACCAAGGCAAAGATAGGAAACTTTTAGCCATAACAAAATTACTGGAAGAAGAAGATCAAAATCCACTGGATCTATAACCTTTATTAACGTAAAGTGCTTTCGTCCACCAGTAACTTGGACTTCATCAGAACAAATACCAATCAAAACACCCAGTATATATATGCCCATGCCCCTCCTCCCAATAAAATCAATTAACTGTCAAATAATTAAATGATTAAGTAATAAATTGAATCCAGTGTTAAAAAATTGTAAAAAATACATCAAAAAATACTGCCTACGTTAAGAACAAGTCACAGTATAAAACAAAAAGCAACATATATATTTATAATCATACAGTTTCCTAAAGGCACAGGCTTAATGAATTCAAACTCAAAAATACAATGAATTACAGCAAACCTAGCATTCATATAAACCCCCCATTTTTTAATAGCTAAGTAAGTAAAAACTACAACCCCCATAACAGTAAGTTGAATACATAACCTGTAATGTAAAATCCTAAAAAAATTCAAGAAAAGAAATAAGATGCCCTAAGTTTTAATAAACTCATAATGGACACATTTTCATTACGACCAGGGGCTTGGGTGGCATTTGTTCTAAACTGCCACCTTAGTTTACGAAATTCCAGGTAATCATCACATGGCCCCCCACATTGCCTTTAATCCACATGGTCAGTCACTATAAACCTGAACCTGTGTGTAGGGTTGTCTCTCAAATGTTTATGTAAAAGCATTATTAACATCCTTTTCTTGATATCATATAAGTGCTGGTAAATTATTTTCCTAAGGCTTAGTTTTGTTTTGCCGATGTAAAAATCAAAACAGACTTCACACAAGGCCAAATATACCACCCCCATACTAGCACATTTAAACCTATAGTACAAGAAGATATGTCCATAACCTCTGACAATACAAACATTTGCTTCCAAGACATGGGAACACTGAGCACATTTCCAACATTTGGATACCCTACCTATAGGGCTGAAAGGTGCAGGTCCCTCCAAGATGGTTTTAAAACTATATTCTTTTTGATACACAATAATAGGTTTTAGTCCCTCAATATCAGTGTCTCTATTGAACCCAACAATGACCAATTTGTCTTAATAACAGATTTAAGATCATTAAAGTTGAAGGTATAAGTTAAAACCAGGGCCCTATTATTAGACTTTCCATTATCTCTCCTAGCAATGCAATGAGAGTTAGAAATAATAGCCAAAATGCCCATTTATCCTCTTTGAATTAACTTCCTCAAAAACCCCCACAAAAAAAAAATAGACGGATAACCCCTCCTTTTAAACATGTCCCTTACTTTTCCTATTTTTAAAAAGTAATCATCCTCATTAGTAATCATATGAGCCAATCTAACACACTGGCCCTTAACAAGGGACTTCTGATGCGTAGGATGCATACTATCAAAATGAAGGAAGGAGTTACAATAGGTAGGCTTACAATAGATAGTAGAATCAAAACCTCTCCTAACATCAATTTTTCTTAATGGAAATGTCCAAAAGAGGTACAAAATCCTGTTGTATATCCATAGTGAACTTTAAAAAATCAGTAGTACCTTGCAAAAAAATAAAAAAGACAAAAAAAAAAGACAAAAAAAAAAAAACTTGCCTGTGAGTCTTTCCAGAAAAAAATCATGTCATCCAAAAAGCACCCATGAATAAGCCAACTATCTTTAAAATCAGAGTTTAACACAAAGTTGATTTCCTAGTAAGACAAAACTGTGTAAGCAAATGGGAGGGGGGGGGGGCACAAGCTGCCCCGATACCTACACCAGTTTTTTGCATAAAAAGTTGGTTTTCAAATATTAAAAATTTGTTATTTACTACAATCTCCATAAAATCTCTTAGGACTTCAATCCATCCTTGGCTAAGACTGGTATGGTGTCTAAAATAATTGTAAAACCAATCTAGCCCTATGCAGTGGGGAATAGAAAACAAATCATGGATATCAGTGGTAATGAAAATAATTTTTTCACCAAAAAGGTTGTCCAATATCCTAGAAAGAAAATCCCAATAGTCATTAAGTAAAGCTGGATTAGCCATGGACACCTCCTTTGTAAAAAAGTCAATACATTTGGCTATACAGAATGTTTTAGATGCTTTAGCATCTACATTTGAGTGCATTGGTGGATCTGAGATATAATAATTTTAGCCATGTGTAGAACTGCATTCATAAATTCTCATAGCAGCCCTTAGGACATATGTCAAATGTTGTTTTGGAAAAAGAGATTCCAAACACTCAGCCACAAGTAACAATATGACTCTGTTATTGCCCCTGTAGGAGTGAATGACCTGAGACAAACCTCCCTGGATTATATGAAGACAGACATAACTGAGGTCTCAGATTATGTGCCACAAGCAGGTATGAGTCTAGCCTTGAGCAGCATTCTACCTTCACCAAGGATGATGCCACAATATAAACAAAAAATGATTGACTTTAAGAATTGCCTTAACTTTTAGTGTTAGTCCAAGGGAATTCAATATCTGCCAGCCTGGGAGGACATGATCAAGAGTCCATGCTGTTTTGCCAGAAGTGGTCTGCACACTGATGTGAGGTACACATGGCTTACCTTGACCTTGCTAAAGCATTTGACACCATTCCCCATTCAGGTACTATTGATAAGCTCACCAGCCTGGGCATAAACCCTTACGTCACAAGATGGATCGCAAACTGGATCTCAGACAGATCCCATAAAGTAAGTGTAGCGGGATCTATGTCCGAATCCAGACCAGTAACGAGTGGTGTGCCTCAGGGCTCTGTCCTGGGGCCCCTCCTGTTTGGCATATACTTCTCAGAAGTACAGGCAAGCACGGAAGGGCTGCGGCTGACTAAGTTTGTGGATGACTGCAAACTGGGTGCTATAATAGAGTCTCCGGCCGACATGGGAATCCTCCAGAAGGGCCTAAATGAGACTGATGCATGGTGTCAAAGGGATGGTCTCAAGCTAAATGCAAAAAAATGCGTAGTAATCCCCTTTGGAAAAAACAGAGTACCCGCAAACTACAACATAGGAGGTAATCCCCCGAAATCTGAAGAAGAAATAAGGGATCTAGGGACCCAAGTAGATAGTCAGCTTTCCTTTAATAACCATGTTGCCAAAGTGGTTAGAAAATCCTTCTATGTGACCCATCTGATCACGAAAGGGTTCGCATCAAGATCTAAGGATGTAATGGTGCCCCTCTACTCTTCCCTCATCAGACCCATTATTGAGTACAATGCACAAATTTGAATGTACCTGGCTAGATATCTCCAGCAGCTGGAGAGATCACAGAGGTACCTAACCAAGAGGATTACTGGCCTCAAACAGTTGCCCTATGCAGCATGATTGGAAAAGCTAAGACTGTTCTCTGTTGCATACCACTTTCTCAGAAGCAATCTCTGTCTAACGTACAGAGCCATGTCCAACCAAGAACTGTTGAACATGCTCCATCTTAGCAAAACCAAATCTACTCAAGCTACACGCTCTAGGGATATAAACCTCAACACAACAATGAATAGAACATGCTGGAGGGATAGATTCCCTTAGCAGAGACTTCCCTTACTATGGAACAGGGTCCCGATCTACATAAGACAGAGCCCCTCACTATCACTCTTCAAGAGGAACCTTGATGAGTGGATGGGTAACAGAAAGTTCATACCGGGGATCACACCAACAGCACTACTAAATAGGGGCCAAGGGTACTAGCTGCTAGTACAAGGGTCTAGGGAACTACTAAAGGGGCGGTGAATACCACACAACATGGCTGGGCTAATATATGCCTTCGGGCAGATAGCCCAGTACCAATCTATAACCTATGAACCTGTCTTCTCTAGTCTTTTGGATACAGGCAAAGTATTTAGCCACCCATATAGTGCCTTTTTAGGCAGTGTCAAAGTAACCAATTTCCCAACATAACAAAATCCTCTCTTGATAAGCTCAAGGTACTGCTGCTCAATGCTAGGAGTCTAAATAAGAGAGCGCTCTCCCTAGAAACACTCCAACTTGAAATATGCTGATATCTATGCAGTCATTGAGACATGGCTCAAAGTTGCGGAAAGCACCCCAGCTGTACAAGGCTACAATGCTTTCTATACATTCAGACCACCAACTGAGCAAGAAACAACCAAAGGAGGAGGTATATCAATCTTCATAAAGCCTCATAGGAAAATCCCTTGCCTCATCATAGCTAGCTACTGGACCCTGACCTCATGAATCAGGAAAAATATACTGTATACCTGGACTTACAGGAGTCATTCCCCATGCAGCCCGAAACCTTACTCATGGGTTATTTTAACTATCCTACCATTGACTGGGGAATCTACACAACCACTAACATGTAGGCTCAGAGGTTCTTGGACCTAGTCAGTGCAAATGCTCTGGAGCAGCTGGTTGGCTTGACCACAAGGGACTCAAATATCCTGGAAATAGTACTCCCTAACACACGGGGGAGCATTACTCCCCCCCCCCCATGTAATGTCCTCTTTGGTAAGATTAGACCACAAAACAGTGTCTTTTGAAATAAGGTGAAACACCACATCAAGCTCAAAAATGCTAAATAATTTCACCAAGACAAATGATCTCCTACTAAGTCATGGAATAAGAAATGTCCAAACTCTCGCAAAACCAGAAAACACAGAGTCCTATGCAGAGGTAAACACCAATGTCCTGTTGTTCCACTTAAGCAATTGTATAGAATTGGCAGTAGTGGAACATATTAAATATAGGTCTGGCCAGAAAAACAAATTGTCATGGTGGACTCCTGGTATATACAACCAAAGAAAGACACTAATGTCCAAAAATAAGTGGGAACAGTATCAGCAGATGAAGAAATCCATCACTAGGCTAAACCAACAAATCAGAGATCTAGTCAAGTCCTCAAATGCAAATTATGAAGGAAAAATAGCCTCCCTAACCAAGGAAAATCATAAAGCATTTTTTAACTATGTCCAAAATCATAAGGGCAACACTCAACTATGCCTAGAGCTGGTTGTAGATGACACCACCCATACTTAACAGGAGTTCAGCCAACCTACTATTTGACAGATTTGGATCAAACTTCACCCCCCCTGCCTCCACCAGTTGTCACCCACATATATCTGCAACCATCTTGTATCATTTCATCTCATTCCAACTTCATATGCTCATGCTTATTCATGACCATTACACGTTAGTGTAAATGTCTTCTATGAATTGTGCCTTTGCTTTGTAAATGAGCAAACAGTGAAGATAGCCTTTATGCATTCATGTAATGATTACAAATTCCACCCAACAAATTAGAATGAGTAGCTGTGACACTTTAGGTCATTATTCTTGCTTAGGAAAATGCGGTTTGTGTCTTATTCAAAGCATAACTAGACAGTGAATAGTAAACACAATAACATATATTTCTTTTCTACTTGTTTTGCATGTTATAAGATCACAGAATGCTTTGTGATAAATATTACAGAAGCATGATTTCAGGCACAGATAGAATCCCACTGAAGGTAAAAAAAATGTTCCGTGTTTTAAATGGATAATTTTCATTCTTGTGGTATAAGAACAAAACATCACATCATGCCTGTAGAAGCCATCCGTTTGCAGAGCCCATCATATCAGTTATGAACATATGGAAATAATTGCAGTTATTTTTTTTAGGATTGTGTTGTTGTTATGCTGATATTTGAAGAGACTTGTGCTAAAAACTATACAATTACAGTAAAACAGCAGACAGGAAGATTTTAAAAACTTCATATTTTTTTATTAAAATGGTCAGTCACATATAGATTTTATATATATTAAACATTATTATTATACAAGGAAACTGACTGGTTAATCATAAATGTCTGATGTCCATGAATAAGATCAGCATACAAATTACATTTCAATGTCATAATGAAATGCTTCAATAAGAATTCTATTAAAATGCAGTTTGTATTGTACTTTGTTTTAAAGCTAGCATGATTCCATAAAAAGCACTCCTATCTGAATTCTCATAAAAATAAAATGAACTTTATTTGATTTGCTGAATTATCAGCACCATTTCATTTGAAAAAGAAGACCCTTTTGCTACAGTAAGTTAGCAGATTTCATCTCTTTCTCTTTTCCATGTACTACTTTGCCAGTAAGACCGCATCATCTCTGGGGAATTTTGCTAGAACAAATGTAGGTTAACATGCGTATAGGTGGAACGGGAAACAGTAAAAATGACAATTATTGGTGAGCATGAAATAGACATCCCTTGAGTGACTAAGAACCAAAGTAACCTTCTCTTGCCTACAGCACTTATGAGCTATTACATTTTTACTTAGAACAGGAAAAAGATCCAACTGAACTTCATTTGCGCCTCGTGGGGCTCTTCATTTAATCCAGCATTTTTCAGCCTTGAAAACAATTCACAGTGCTTGCCACCCATTAAAATCATGCACCACAGTTGCCCAGAGGCTTAATTTAAACCATATTACAAAAGGATATGGAATAATGAATACTTCAAAGTGCTGTACATGTTATTGATTTACTAGGTCTTTGAAATGGTTTATATTGGTTGAAAAAAAACAGAAACTTTTTTCTTCGTTCTGATGACAGTGATATCTATTAACTGTCTAAGATACTGATTAGCTTGTAATGTTATTTGCTTCTGGGCAAGTATCAGGTTTATTCTGTCATACAGCACTCATGCCGTGTTGTATCTCAGTTGACTATACATTATACAAGATTCTTTGACCCATTCCACATTATAACTTAACAGCATCAGCAGATTTTACATCATGTAATGTAACTAGTTCAGAGGGTTTTTCACAAAATGCATGCACAGTTAAGTTTCTCTGCTGCTTATTTTCGCTATAGTTTATTAAAATCTCACCCACAGTGCTGACCAGAATGTACAATATTTACATTTGTTTAACCTAAGTCATCAAGCAATTTGTTAGAATAATAACTGCACCTATTAGTTTGGAGAACAAGAGAAACTATTTGTCTAAGCATCCTGTAATAAACATTATCTTATTCATTAAAAAAAAAAATAGATGAACAGCAAGGGAATGTTTTAATATCTGGAAGGAATTATACTGCTTAAAAAGAACCATGTACTGAAACTCCACATTTGAAGTCTTCTCTGCAGATTTTGTAAAAGCCCCATAATTCTATATATTACCCATAAAGAGATAGATATAGGCATAGCTATAGATACAGATACAGATGATATATTGATATAGATATAGATATAGATATAGATATAGATATAGATATAGATAGACATAGATATAGATATAGATATAGATGTTTCCACTTAAATGTGGCAGACATCAAAACTACTTTGGAAAGTTCACTAGATGTCGAAAAACTCATCTTGTTATAAGATTCTTTCTCCTAAGACAGCATTATAACTCATCAGTGTGCCAAGTTCTAAAATTGTTGTGCTTACATCAGTCCATGGTCTATAAAATCCACTAAGGCTTTAGATTCCATACATCATACTTTTATCAGAGGCCTATTCATACAGTGACATAATAGTTATAGCGATGGATATACAGCTTGTACCAGTGTATGGTTGCCTACAATTTGAGCTCAAGACAACCAAAAGCCTATTTAAATTATTTCACCTATCTCTGAAATTTCATGAAAACATCAGTATACCCTTGACTCAGCATATGTATCAGAACTGTCACTAATGCACTACACACGGGTAATCCTAATAGACTATAAAACCTTTCAGCCCTTAACTCCTAAAGATAGCATCTTATATACATTCCCCTTTTTCTGTAGCTTCTTTTCTCTTTCACCTGTGCCTTTCTTGTTTCTCTTCTTTCCTTTCAAAGACTTCCTATGACTTTCTTTTCTACCTTCAGCCTACCATTTCTTCCACCATAACCCCTCCACAACCACTTCTTTTTTGTTATTTTTTGTTATTGTTCCTTTTTGTTTATCTTATTTGTATGTTATTAGCACCAGTCAATAACCACCTTTCAAATACCCAGTTCTATAACTTGCTAGAATAGTACCTCTATTTGCATCTCTGCTAACAATTCAAGCTATACTAAATTCACACTCTTATTAAATTGCCTCTTGTTAATATTTAAAATTCTATAACTGACCATATACCTAAAGCAGACCCAAAAATGTATGTTTTACTTCAGTTGTGATTTAAAACTGTGTCTTGTAGCTCTGATATAAGAATGAACAACACACCCTTCCGCTATTATTTATAATAACTCATCACATGATATGTAAATGAACAATTATCCTTTCAATGTATTACTAAACTATGTACCATTTGTAAATATTTTGTAATGCTTGGAGCATGAGGATTATACACTGATATTCAGAAAAAGACAAATTATTTAAGTGCTAGAATGGTGCAAGACTTGACAATAAAAAATATTAAGCACCCCTTGATGAAGTTCTTAAGGTGAGGTCTCAAGGTAGGAAGTAAAACATGTCAGTAATGACAAACAAATGACAGCGGCAGAATAAAAGATTTGTTTTTGCCTGCTGTCCATTGGTAACATGATCTGACTTACAGTTATAAAATTAGAAAGTTACTAGAAAAGCAGGATGTGTTCAAGTGCATTTTCTGAAGGATATGAAATCTGAAGCCTAAATGTATGTCATTATTTAGTGTCTTCAGTACTCATTTATTTGTCTGAAAACCATGGACTTCATCAGAAACAGACCAAACATATGTGGTGAAAATCTGGGCATTCTGCAAAAATCCGTACAGTTGGGAGGCATGTAAGTTGCATGTAAATGTAAAGGACAAAGTCACACTGCCTTTCTGACAGCACTCGCTAAGTGATTTATGGCTTTGAAAGGTGAAAAAATAACTAGATTTTTTTTCCTGTAACTAGTAGTACATGGAGCAGATAAAGCTCCATACGCTACATAGTATCATGACGGGGTCGCTGATGCTAGCCTAATATTATGTATATCTAAAATTCCAACTATAGGATAATAAGGTACTGAGGCAAAAGAATCAACAAATTAATCCATACATTTGTTTAATCAATAGTTAAGCACTTTCATCTTACAAAAAAAAAACACATTTATAAAAAAACAAAAAATAATTTTATAAAAAACTGAATATGTTAATTTAACTGAATAATTAAAAAAGCTTAGAGCCTGAATGAGGAACAATTTAAAATCTGTTCAAGACATAACTAAATTCAAGACATAAATACATACAAATAACTCTTTAAAAAAAAACTGTCAAAGAGTAAGATTTAATGCTTAAAGACACTAATTTTAATACTAGGTGGATTAGATGCATTTAATCTCAACTGTCAATACGTTTTTATTTTTTTTAATTGTAATGCATCTACTCCTCTAAGAGAAAGCTGCACTGAATCAATAATAGTTCAAACAAATGTCCTGAAATTAGGATATCAAAATAAAATGTCTATGAAGAGCATTATCATTGTTTTTAAATTTTTAATATCACTAAATATTCTCTCACACATATTTTAAGGTTTATAATATTTTTACCAACATAAAAAAGAAAAATATATTTGTCAGGTAGCCAAAAAGACCTCCCCACAAGAAATAGAATTGAACTGAACCTTGGTTTGAATAGCCCTATCCAAATTATTTACAACAATCATGTTACTGCCACTAATATAGCTGCATATTTTGCAAAAAAAAAAAAAAAAAACACAAGGATATGTTCCTTCAGTTTTTGCAGCAGGTGCAATATTAAAATAAATACTATTATCAATATTTAAATATTGTTTTATGTTTTTGGACCTTCTGTAAATAAACATGGGAAATTCTCCAAATATTGTTTTTAACTCAGAAAATGAGTTAAAATGTTTTGATTAATTATTATGGCTTTCCATATAGTATTGTTATCCATACTATAATCCAATAAAAAAGAATTGGTCATAGAAATACTATTAAACTGTAAAATAGAAATATCCTGTGAGGAAACACAGGAGAATTCTGATCCTAAATTGGACATGAATTTATTCCTACACTGCTTCATAACTATATCATACATCTTATTTACAAATTCTTTAGAATAACCTTGATCTATAAATAATTATTTCAATAACTGGCGTTCTGTTAAAAATTCTTGATACAAACTTGTAAACCTTGATGGTTTAATAAATTGTCCTTGTTTTTTTGTTTTTTTTTAAATTAAACCTGGATATGCACTATTTTGATGTAAAAATTAATTTGCAAAAATATCTTTCTCAGAAATTCTCTAAATATATATTTTATTCATATTATCTGTCATAACAGTAACATCCAAATCGTTAATGGACTTGCTAACAAATTGAAATGTGAACCTTAAAAAAGATGTTGTATTATAATCAAGAAATGCATATAACATATTAACAGTACTAGTCCAGTATGAAAATAAATTGTCACTATATTTGCAGTACAAATATACACATTTATAATATTTAGATTCATACAAATACTGGCATTCCCATTCATTCATAATATTAACATAATTTGTTGCCATGATGGTATCCATGTCCATACTAGCGACCTGTATATAATATACCTTATTAAATAAGTAAAAGTTGTAAGACAAAAATCATGTTAAGATGATCACGGTCCCCAGGATTCAATCAAATCCATGCACGAATAGTGTTATTCCTACATGGAGTGAATGGTGTCCGCTTCTGCATTACCTTAACAGCAGCGTACCTTATATATTAATGAAGGTGCGCTACTGAGAATGGCTGTGCAGACACAAACATTGAAGGAGTGCAGGGGGTGTGTTTTAGTAGTTCTCGCCCATCCAACATGCTCCCTGCAGTCTGAAAGTGCTGTCCTGCACTTTCTAACTGCTTTCAGTGTCTGTGGACACTGAAAGTAGGAATTTAAATAAGAAGCAATGGAGGGGGTGTGTGAGAATACCCTGAATTGTCAAAGTGCCATACAGCACTTTCTAACTGCTTTCAGTGTCTCTGGACACTGACAGCAGGAAGTGAAATGGGAAGCAATGCAGGGGGGGTGTGACAAGTACTGTCATACACCTCCTGCATTGCAAAGTGCTGTACGGCACTTTGACCATACGTCTAGACCTCTTAGAGCCAAAAATCTGGACAAAGCCTAAAATGATGGGGGGAATACCTCTCAACCTCTTAGAGAAACAAACCTGACCAAGCCTAAAATGATGGGGGAAGAAATAAGGACAGATTATAAATATTGCCCTTACAAACTTAGAAAGTTGATAGAGGTACAGGGTTTGTATTAACATAGCATGTAGAGAAGGAAGTCTGAAAATCAAATGTATGCCATTATGGATTGACTTCAATTCTGATATTTTCCATTCAGACTTAGGCAGCTGATAGAATGACAGGTAGTGCATTAACAAATATTACTTACAAGTAGTATTGATACATGTCATTAAAGTGCTTCTTTTATTTTTTTTTCTGTTCTTAGTTAAGTTTAAGCATAGCTGAGTGAGTTTGTGAGCTACGGCCCTATGCTCAGCACTGCTTAAACATCTCATAGGAGCTAAATACACATGTATAGCTAAAATTCTATATGGTAGGATAGTGTAGTGGTTACAGTCCCAGCTTTGCTGCAGCAGTTCATGGTTCGAGGGCCAAGACATTTATTTTTACATGGAAAAGCATTGTTAATATTATTTTTTTATTTTAAATTATGTAGTAATTGATATTTGTTAACCAGGGTAGTGTAGCACATTCAAAATGATAGTGTGAGTGCAAATCACCCATGTATACACAAGTGTTCCATACAGTATAGTCACACGCTAAGGTAATGTAATGAAAGCACATAAGGGGACATCATGTAAAGTAAATCATATACACTTAATAATATGTCAGTAATGATTAAATAATTTACAATTCTGATTTTTTTTAAATGGATGACTGCAAGCTGGGAGCCATTATTGACTCCCCAAGTGATGTAGACATCCTACAGAAAGCCTCACTGAAACCAATGACTGGTGTCAAAACCATGGTCTTAAGCCTAATGCCAAAAAATGCATCCTCATCCCCTTTGGGAAAACTCAGTTTCCACTAATTACCATGTCAATGGGAGCCCACTGACCACTAAAGGCATGACAGGAGATCTGGGGATACAGGTTGACAGCAACCTCTCCTTTGACCACCACATTGCCACTGTGGTCAGAAAGTCCTTCTATGTGGCACATCTCATTACCAAGGGTTATGCATCCAAGAAGAAAAAGGTCATCATCTCTCTCTACTCTTTCCTCATTAGACCAATCATCGAGTATAATGCCCCATTTGGCATGTACCTCTCTATGCAATAGCTGGGAAGGCCACAAAAGAACCTCATGAAGAGGATCCTAGGCCTTAAACACATGTCCTACATGGAGAGACTCAAAAAACTCCAGCTATTCTATTTCTCATATGGTCTGCTAGGAGGCGATCTCTGCTTGACTTACAAAGCCATGTCTGACCCAGCTCTGTTAGAAATTCTACATCTAAAGAAATCCCAATCCCTCCACACCACATGCTCCAGAGACTTAATCCTCATTACCACAATCAACAAAACATGCTGGAGGTACAGGCTCATAACCTAGAGACTGCCTATGCTATGGAATAGACTTCCCATACCATGTCAAGCAGAACACCTCACTGGCCCTCTTCAAAAGAACTCTTGATGAGTGGATGGGAAATAGTAATTTCACCCCGGAGATCACTCTAGTGGCTCTACTTGATAGAAAAACTGGGAGCTAACGTTGGGCGGCACAATGTCAGGGCACTCCTATGGGCTAGGCTTGTAAAGGCTACAGAGCCATTAGCCTAGTACACACCTATGAACCTATGAAAACTGAGCAATACTTAACAATGCTCAGCAATGATTAGACAGCTTAAGCACTGCTTAGAAGTAAATTCTAAGCAGTAGTGAGCTCAGCTAAGTGGTTTGCACACTTTTAAGCAGTGCTCAGCATTTACCCCTTTAAGCACTGCTCAACTCAGATTAGCAAATTTGTGCACTGCTTACCTGAGCTTAGCATTTTCAAAATGGTCAAATGACGGCAAAGGGTGAGAATATGGCCTTATTTAAACCCCAATGGTGGGAATACAGCCAGAACTTCTTGTAGTTTGCTCTGTGCAGGAACCATGCCTGGCATTGGAGAGGGATCATGCTTTTGGGTGCAGTACTGGGGCATTCTGGAGTCCAGGGTCATGGCTGGACTCCTTGTAGAACATCCTGACAACAGACTGCTGCAGAGCCAGTACCAGGGCACTCAGTACAAACCTCACCAGTGCCACTGGAATCCCCTGAACAGGTGAGGAGGTATGGCATCAATATGCTGACCTAAAGCATAGGAAGGGGGCACTCTTGGCCCAAGCTGCTTGGGCAAGGAATGTTCAAGTAGTTTGTAAGTATCTCATCCCTAGCTGTACCAAATTCTAGTCTGAGTATGTGATAGACAGGTATGCATAATGTTTGTTTTTCCTCCTACAGTTGCAGCGGAGAGGGCTAGCAATGTTGAGCCCCATGCTGACGGACTGACAAGGCTGCACTGATAGGCTGGTGGGTACATATCTACCTTGTAGTATATATCGAAATAATTAAGAAGTAGTAAATTGTTTACTGCCAGTAGGTGTAGTGTGTTCTGTGTCTAATGAATAAATACAAGTTTTCCAGACTAATATTGATCTACAGGATATGCAGTAGTAAAGCACTGTGCCATATAAGTAAAATAAAGACTTACACCACAAATGGTTGTGTTTACTCTGGTATGTTGTTGCAGAAATAGAATGTGTACAGCTTCTTCAAAGCAAATATGGCTTTCACAGCACACATTAACTGAGGTTGTTCTGAGAACCAACTGTTAAGCAAAACTGTAGATTGTGGAGCTGTAAAACAAGATATAAATGAAGTATGTTCTGCACTAAGATTTGAACCCTGAATAGTAATGTGTAATGTATTACAGTGTGTCCCCTGCAGAATTGCCTTGTGTTAACCATTGCTTTCCAGACTGTATTATATTAATAAACAGTACACTATCTGTTATGCATGAATCGCAGGATTACAAGGTCAGACTGGCTCACCAACAGGGTATTAATCAGAAATCAGACAACAAAGGAACAGCAGTTCCCTGGTAGCTCAATTTGATGAGAAACAGTTTTGTTGTTCAGTTTTGCACATCAAGACATGGTTTGAATCCAGGGAGTGGTAGTGATATGTGTGCATATATACACTCAAGAAATCTTGAATATCTGTAGAAGCAGTCGGGTAGTGTTAACAGATATTTTCTCTACAGGTTTTACAGGTAAAGAAATGTTTTGAAGTAGCTGTATGAAGGGTATACTAATACACCATGTACAACTGTTCCGCTGCTCAACCACATGTCTGCAAATGACAGCAGGATAGGTACATACATCATGCACTCTTCCCTTTACGTGGTTCTCATGTGTCATGCTGTCATGGCTAGTGGTCACTGCTGCCAATAACCTTGGACACAGATAGGAATCCAGGTGAAGTATGCCAGTAGCACACTATCAAAACAGCAGTGTAGGGTACTCCTTCTTTGTCAGATATGTAACCCTGACAGGCACAATTCCCCTCTAGTCATGTACCCAGAATTGTCACAGTTTGCCTCATACCATTACAGGGTGACAGTTTAACAGGTATGTATGTGCTACAGAAGCTATGGGCCATAGGTAGATGTAAAGTGAGGACAGACCTGCACAGTATTGAACATTACTGTTGTGAAAAATAAATACCTATACAGTTATTAATGGACTTATTTCTCTCCCCCAGCCCTCATCTGCATCAATAATCATGATTCATATACTACGGGTATTTGTTCTCAAGATGTATTGTTGGGGCATGTGTTTTATTATTCTTCATATATTTAATTGATTGCATATTAACATACCTTGTTCAAATATCATTACTGGTGGCCTGTTGCCATCAATGTAACTTGCATACTGTTAAAATGCTTACTATTGTTTCATTTATGCATGTGTTCTGTTTGCTGTGCAACTGTTTCAAATCTGTTGTTTTGAGTAAAACGAAACACCCATGCATGCTGTTATAACTAATTTTGAAATGTTTTGTTCATGACTAATCAATATATTTTGGAAAACCTCAGCACCATAGCATATTCTGGAAGGCAGATCCCAGTGGATGCACCTGCCCCACCTCATCTGGCCATGGTACTGGGCTCTAGTAAGTCTGGGACACCACCTGGAACTTCCTCCTCTGTCAGCCCTGCACCACCTTTGGGTGGAACCTATTCAGGGAATGGGGCTCATCCCCCCAAGTGCGGGCACAGAGAGGAGCCCATCACCCACCAGAAGTCCAGGGTATAGTGCACAGTATCATCTGCACTGAGTTGGATGGACGGCTGTACCAGAAGGAGGGCTGCCTGGTGCACCTGGAGGGTCATGCTCCCCCTGTTGTCCACCCCCCAGCACAGCCACCTTTGGGACTGTGAAGGTGCAGTGGTGACTGCCCATGGGTGGGGATCTCAGTCCCACTGTATCCATTTGGGGGCTCCTAGGCCTCTGATTCCCAACCACCCTCCTCGTCAAAGGTGTTTAGCCCCCTCATGTGTCATATACTGCCCCTGCCTGCTGTCTTGTCTGTCTGTGAATGCAACCTATCCTACCCAACCTACATTCCCAAACATACCTATAGCCCTTTCCTAACATACTACTCTTACCTTAATAAAAAAAGGGCATCTGTCCCCAATAAAAAAAATCATTGCCCCATACATAGCTCTACATTTGACCCCATGTGCAGTTACGTAAATCAATCTACACTAAAATTACTCTACAAATGTATGTTGCCAACACCCCTCCCTGTGGGGTGAGAAACTGTAAATTCCAAATTTTCCACATCAGTCACAGCTGCTGGTGCAGAAGAAATGTAGAGCTATGGTCTTTTCCTATATCCATCCTGTACATCCTTAGCTGCTTTTCCTAATGTTTTACCTCCTGCTTGCCCCATTTCACCACTTTCCTGTCACCCTTTTTTTCTTTCCTTTATTTAAAATGAGTGTGGGTGTAAGTGCTGCAAAGAGAACTTAACCATCTGTTGCCATCACTTAGCTTCATGCAAAACCACTTACAACTGCTTTAATTATTCTGTCTCCATTAGCCATTGTTCTGTCTCGCAACAAAGTAAGCAGCCCTGCCAAGTCTCGAACCCAGGACAGTGTACACTACAATCACAGCAATGTACCACTGCACCACCTGAGTTGTTGGAGCTTGTAATGTTTTTAAAAACATATCATGCACTATGGTCATTTAACATTAATGAAAAAAAAGTCATCACTACCAAGTCTTGAACCCAGGACCCTGTGCATTACAATCACAGTAATGTACCCCTCCACTAACTGAGCTGTGAGAATATGTAATACTTTTACAAACATATCATGCATTACAGTCATTTAACATAAGGTGAAAAACTCACATCCCTGGCATATCTTAAACCCAGGACCACGTGCATTCCAGACACAACAGCTACCACTACCCCACATGGGCTAAGATAATTAGAAATGCATCAGTAAATATATCATGCTGGATGGTCATCCAACATTATGGAAAAACCTGTGGAATTAGTAATGTTATCTGCATATATATATATATATATATATATATATATATATATATATATATATATACATATATATATATATATATATACATATATATATATATATATATATATATATATATATATATATATACACACACACACACACACACACACACACACACATCTGTATATATACTCAACTTCTTACTGCAAGACATCTGCACAAAGCCTGACAAAGTGGGGGGGATAAAGTCCAAACAATAGTTATGTATTTGAAATATGGCTGTTATAAGCTTAGAAGTTTGCTAGAGTATCACAGTTTGTTTTAACATATATTTTCTGATAGATTTCAGGTCTGAAATACAAATGATTGTCATCATTTAGTGATGTCAATGCTCACATCATCCCAGTGATTTGTCAGAAATCCACAACTGTTATGGGGAACAGACCAAAAGTATAAGCCATGCACCTGGACAGTGTATAGAAATCTGGACAATGGAAAGGTATGATTACAGTCATGTAACAGAAGGGAAATAAACATTGAGAGCTGCCAATGATTTCATCCAGCACCTTCTAAACTACAGTCAGACCAACATAACACTACTCTCAAATCAGCTCTGGGGAATTAACCATGCATTTGCAAATATATCATGAATTACAGGGATGTAACTGAAGGGAAAAGAGACATCAGTGAGAAACTGTCTACTCACAACCGTTTCCACTACAGTCACAGCAACATACCAGTAACCCAACTGAACTCTAGAGTATAATGACCATTTGAATCCTGATTGCCAGTCACACACTACACCTACATATACCACCCCAAGTCACAGTGTACTGGGAATCCTGAGGTGTTACGGAACATTTCTCAGTCTGCCCCTACAAACATATACAGCTGATCAGCAGCTGTAGCAGCATGTACAGTCAGATAGAAAAATATTTATGATGATCACATCTTCCCCTCTCCATACTCAGCCCAACAAACATTTACACACTACACTGCTACACAGTCTTGACAGTCTGTTAACAAGGGCCAGACCTACATAACTCTCAACTGTACAGATTTCTACAGAATGTCCAGGGTGTGGGACCATATTTATGGCCAGTGACTCATAACATTTCTGGGATTCTACTAAATCACTGGGATGATTTTTCAAAGACAGAAATTGTCTGAAGAACAGGCCAAACATAAGAGGCAAACCTCTTGACATTCTATGGAAATCTGGACAGTTGAGAGGTATGTCATATACATATCACTGTCAGACTTCAAATCACACAGAAAATGTATGTCCAGACAAACCCTGTTAATCTAGCAATCTTATAAGTGTATACCAGTAACACTTACAATCTGTCCCTAATTTTGGAACTTTGTTCCCATTTTGTTGGGCTTTCTCCACATTTCTTGTTCTAAGAGGTATTTCCACCTGCCTTCTGTGAAGCTGTAGCACCCACACCTCCATAATGTCCATCTCACAGCCAAGGAAAAGGTGCAAGGCCCACATGAATGACTTAATTATAGCACTGTGTTTCTATGGCATCGGCTAATGTAGAGACAACACAGCTGTTCTGGATGCAATTAGCAGGTGGGAGACACCAATTGGTGCACAGGCCATCACCTGCTCATGAGCATTACCAACAAAAGGCAAGCTGCTGCCTATGCAAAACAGGTCTGAAGCTTTCTACACAAAGACAGACTGTGACTACACAGACCTAAATAGCTGCATTATTCTGAGAAAACTCTTCAGCACTATAACAGGTATGTCAATCAATTAAGCATGCAATGGAATGCAGAAGGGAGGATGCAATAATGTGAAACAGGAAGTTAAACAATGGGTCTCAACAAGACTTGCTGGAATCACATGTTGCTTTCCAGCACCTATGGCCATTCCTGCTGGCTCTGTCTGCAGTGACATAGATCACAGCTCTGGCCCCTGACTCACCCCAGCAAAGGTCAGCTCACATATGACTACTACTGGAGTGTCTGTTGTCCAATACTGACTGTGACACTGCCAGGCCAGCTTCCTGGGATATTGTAAATATTCATATGTCACCTGTGAATGCTACTATGATGCATATGCCTGTCTTAAAAATGTAAAGGACCTATATAGGGTATGTGCATAGGGTCTATTTTATATATTCGAAAGCTTAATTATTCGAATCATTAAAGATCGAACTTTAGTGATCGAATAATTAAATGTTCGAATATATTAAAAATGGATATTTACAAAAAAAAGAAAAAGTAAAGGGTGTAAGCAGGGGGGAAAGCCCCCCTGCACCCCCCACACACCCCGCTACTTAAATATACCAACTGATGCAGAAGTGTGTGTTGAACTGTATGTTATATACTGAGCTCATACGTTTCAACAGTTTAGAGTTCTGCAGACTGACCATGTTTGCCTCATATTTGTAGTCAATGCCTCATACAGTTGTGTTTTGTCTTGCAAATCACTGGCAAATCAGTAAACATAATAGCATAGATTTGTATGTCAGATTAAATATCCTTCAAAGTATTCCTGTGATTGCAGAACCTACTTTGCTAGCAACTAAGTGTGTTACAGCTAGATGTATAAAATGTCACTATTTTCTGGCCTCCCCCCCATCGATGTGTGCCTTTTGTCCAGACGTCTTGCTCTAACAGGTTGTGAGGTATGACTGAGCTGCAAGAGTGTAAACACAGTGTGCCATACTGGCAAAGAGCAGAAATGTATATCAAGTATTACCTGTGCACATGTATGTATTAATAGTAGAAGCTGGAAACCTCAAACATACAGACATGAGTTGGAAAATGTCAAGTAAATAGGCTGTACTTGTTTCCAGTGCATCAAACAGACATAAATGCCTACACCTACAGATGCTTGTATTGCCTTCAAACATAAATAATTACTAGGTTGATTATAATTACTAAGTTGAAATTGGAAAAGTGTTTAACTGAGCTATGACTTCCAGTGCTACACACACATATGTACACGTGATGCACAGAAGTATGTTATTTGCTGTTAGCCTGTGAAATGAAGGCAAGTGAGAAACACTGATGTACTATGACATAACGCAGCGTTAATGTGGATTATTACTTTCAGACCTGTCACACACAAAGGAACTAGGCAAATGTAATATTGTTTACATATATATGACATTATGGTATATCTGTCTGATGTTTGTGTGGTCTGCATTGCTCTGAGTATTGGGTATCTCTACATTTAATGTTGATCTGAAGCTCTTTAGTTGAGATTAACATATATTTTGTATCTTATTGAATTTGTTTTGTTATGAGTTTTCTGTTCTGTTGGAGTTGTAAGGGTTCCCTCTTGTTTTGTCCCAATATTTGTTGGCATGTGACTTGCCCGCCCCACTACAAATCTCACTTTGAACACACTTCCCAGTTGTATCTCATCAGCTTATCCTACTGAGTGGACAGATGTCATTAGGGAGGGACAGATGTCATTAGGGAGGGTTGTTTCTCAGCCAGACATTATTTTGTTTCATCCTTTCCCACGTAACCTATAAACAAAAAAATGTTACTGTATTTCTGTCTATTCCAACTGTATTACTTCAATTTGCTGTCACTGCCTGTTCTTACAATGACTCAAATGCACTTATTCTACTGCATGTTGTTACTGCTTGTCAGTAGCCTGATGAATTCTATTATGCTAAGGCTGTGTGTTTAAATACATGGGCTTCAGGCCAGTTGTTTTATATGAAGTAGGTTTGTGGCCTGCACTGTTGTGGGAGGGGAGGCTACATTACTGAGCTACAACTTGCTGGTTAAAGGCTCATTATGACTGTTCATTCGAACTGTATTTGTCTGACATTGGTATGCCTTGTTTGCCTTCCATAGTGCCTTTTGTAGGCAAAGTCAAGGGTAGAACATTACCACTATGAAAGCTTATTATAAATGAAATGTAAAGGTAATGCTGCTAAATGCTAGGAAACTTAGCATGAAATAATATCATTGCAAGCGTACCTTGTCCTGGAAGATGCTGACATTTGTGCAGTCACTGAAACTTGGTTTGAAGTTGTGGAAATCACACAAAACTTGCCAGGTTACTCATCCTACCATTCTTTCTAACCTCAAATGGAGGGCTTCAAAGCCAAAGAAGGTAGAGTTTTAAACTTTATCATACACATACACACCGACAGGATGGTCAAACAGTATGACACACGGGAGACATCACAAGTGCAGTTAACTGTTGACAAAACATCTATTCAAATCATAGCTAGCTACAGACTTCCAACCATGCCTCAGGACGCCTACTACACTTATCTGGACTTACTCAAATCTATCAAGATTCAACCCTCTACCCTGCTCCTGGGTGACTTTAACTACCCAACCATAGTGTGCATGACCTACTCTACCTGAACATGAACCCATAGAAATTCCATGGCTTTGTCAATGCCAATGCATTGGATCAGCTGGTCAACAGCCCTATGACAGGTGGAAATTTCCTGTACCTGGTCCTAACCAACATGAGTAGACTGATCACAGGTGATTTGTGTCTGGCATACAATGCGATTTCCAAACCAGCCTTAATGACGTTTCTGCATATCTGTAAGACAGACCCACTCATGCAACCCACATGCAAGACCCTCACCTGGTCTGTGACATGAATAGTACTTGTTGGTGGGATAGATTTGTGTCCCAAACAATACATTATTTGTAAAATACACTCCCTCCCCATGTCCAGCAGAGTAGCTCTATAGCTCTCTTGAAGAAGAAGCTGGATGACTGCATGGGAAACAGAAAAGACACTCCTGGGATCACGCACTTGTCTGAGGTGAACAGGGGAAACAGGCACTGACTTTAAAGGGGCATGGGCAAAAATCAGGACTAGGCTAATGAGGGCATCCAGTCCAATATCCTAGTATCATCCTATAAATCTACGCACCTAGTACTTTAAATGTTTCCTGTATGTATTGCAGACTGTCCTGCAATGCTGTCTGAAATGAATCCCTGTGAGTCTGAACTGTGTAGTTACTGCATTGATAGAGTATTTCAGTGTTCCTTTATTAGTTTTTATCACATATCTTTAAACCTTGTCATTGTGTCTGGTCTCTATAGCAGTAAGTCAGCTCTTACAGTACTTGCATATGCACTTGGTGACACTGTATAGCTCACTCCAATAGCCTTGGTCTTGGTCACACTTTCCATTTTGCTAATAGTCCTATCATACATTAGGATTTTTCACCCATTGTTGAGTGCCATACAGTAGCAATTAAAGAGATGGACTGTGGTAGTCAGAACTACCTTAAAGTGTGAGCTGAAGGGCCCATAGGTAGCAAAATCTGTGCAAGACTTTATCAGTTGAGTGTGTGTGTGTGTGTGTGTGTGTGTGTGTGTGTGTGTGTGTGTGTGTGTGTGTGTGTGTGTATTTTTAACAGAGTGGAGCATGACCTGCACTCATGCAGCAGTCCCAGCAATGTGGAGTGTGTGATTGACTGGCATTCAATAGTGAGGTAACTCTTGAGGGGTATGTATGAGACCGGGTAGAGGGTAGATGTCTGATGGGCTGCAATGGCTTGGTAGGGAACTTCTGTGATGTCCCAGCTGCTGCATGTACCATCTGATGTGCATGATGAATGGAGGGTTATGTACATTAATGGTCTTTGTTGGGGGGAACATGAAACATCAGGATCAGGAGTGCAATGCATACTGTAATGCCAGTATGGTGACACTACCCACACACATACTGTGCTGGTAGATGACAGGGGTGTGATGTGGGGTGTTATTGGTGGATAGTGGTAACAAACATGGATGTGCAGGATCTGTCCATAATGGTGC
Source organism: Protopterus annectens (assembly GCF_019279795.1). Lineage (NCBI taxonomy): Eukaryota > Metazoa > Chordata > Ceratodontiformes > Protopteridae > Protopterus > Protopterus annectens. The sequence goes on along the minus strand of NC_056742.1, from coordinate 217,660,263 downwards.
CCAATGTATGAGGACATGTGATGTGTTTCCCTGTTTATGTCTTTCAGGTGCAATGCCGCGACAGTGATTACCACCATTTTCAGAAGCTGAGACTGCAGCAAACTAGATGCCTTAAGACTGCACCACATATACTGTTCAGTAGAAGCAGACAGCAGCAGCAGGAATGCACCACCCTGTGGAGTAACCTACTGAAAACCATCAAAAATCTGGGTCATCATGGGGATACCTATAGGCAGGTTAACACAGGGCAACTGACCTTATTCACCATGCCTGGCAGACGACTTCTGCTGTGATCAGGGACCATGCAGCCACAGGCGGGGGTCCTGCTATGCAGACCCCACTGACACCTAAAAAGGAGTTCCTTGCCAACCTTGGGGCAGCCATTGTGCCCCAGGAAACCACCCACACCTCTGTTGTGGAGGTGCTTTGCACCCAGACAACAGATGAGGAGTATCCAGGTAAGGCCCCAGTGGATATCACTTCTATACTGTATCATTCATACTGGCATCCTTGGGGTATCTAGAAGCATATGTCAGGTCAAACTGCATTTATGGGTGGGGTTTTATAATGCACACAAGTGCACATCTGTAGTGAATGACAGCAAATTGTGTAGTATTAAAGCTTGTACTGTACATGTTCAGAAATTCATCCTTTTCTTGTACCAATGCCACATGTGAGTGTGCTGAAAATACTTCTCACCCACAACTACATAGATCCCTCTGGTCCGGCTGTGGAACAGCAGCTTGAAGCCAGTGAGTATGGAAATGTGTTGTGGCTCAACAATACCCTAGGCACATTAAGGGTATGCGTTTTTCCTTGCACACAACTGTTAGTCTTAGCCATATTGCAATATGTGCATGTTAACCTGTGGTGGAGTTAACTGCAGTGCATCACTGTGGTCATCACAGGAGCCTAGTCACAGGAGCTGTAACATATTGGCAAGTATGTTTCTGTAGGTTTTGCTGTGTGTGCGTGTGAGTGCATGTGTGTGTGTGTGTGTGTGTGTGTGTGTGTGTGTGTTTGTGTGCATGCATGTATGTGTGTGTATCAGCAAACATTATGCTGCAGAATATTAATTTACATATATTGTCTTTCCCTCACAGGTGAACAAGAGAGTTGGTGACTCTCTCCCTCACAACCTGATGTCAGTGTCTTAGTAGACTCTAATGATGATGGTGGTCATAGTGAGGCACAGGTGGAGTTGTCTGGGGCTGAATCTGTGCAATTGGTTGGTAGCCCACTTTCACCCACAATGTCCCAGCACACAATCACTATGCCCACACATACCCAGTCCACAGCAGCCACAGATAATGGACAGTTGCAGGGTGGTGACATGGAACAGGCTACTGTGGTGACTATGGCAAGTTAGAGTGCAGACACTAGCTATAGCCAGAGAACAGGTGAGGTCTTACACATGCATATGGACAGGGGTACTCGAAGGAGGACTGCTGCCCATCAAGCCCCTGTTACAAGTGTTATAGCAGGTGTCACCAGATGCATGTTTCGGTCCATCATGGAGGCACAGGAACATACTGACCGCAACACCAGCCAGATGCTCAGGGTCATGAATGCAGCACTTCCTGCCATGCATGATGACCTCCACAGCATTGGTGCTGTTGTACATCATTTTAACGATGTCATGGATAGACGGTGGGGTGAGACATTGTCACTGCTCAACTGTGCAATGTCTGTTCTTGAGCATGTGGTGGGAGTAGGGTGTCGGCCATGTGGAAATACATCAGCAACAAAGTCAGCTGAGAGCCCACCTGGGTGTGTGCATTCACACTCCTGTAGTGGCAGTACCACCAGCAATACCAAAGGGAGGATGCTGTCCACACCACACCAGAGCAGGCCATGGGGCCATGGTCCTGGCTGGTCCTGTCAGAGATGCGGATCCAGCAGATAGCAGTCACACACTGCTATGCATACTACCATAGTTGTCAGTATTGAGATTAGAACCCCTACCTATCTAATTATTTGTATTATAGTATTATGCAGTTATTACACATTCTACATAGCTTAGAGAGCTGAAGGGTGTATACAGGTACTTGTAAGGTGAATGACATCAGCAGGCCTTGTAAACTAGGACAATGGGTAATGTACTGGGTGGTACATGCCTCAAAATGTTATAACCCACACTCTAAGAGAATATGATTCAGTCACACACAGTAGCACAGTTACCAGTATTGGGTTTAGAATCCCTACCTATCTAGTTATGTGTACTACAGTGTTATGCAATTATCACATGTGCCATGCAGCCTATAGGATTTAACAGTATCCCAAAGTACTTCTAAGGTGAATTACATCAACAGCCATTGTAAAATATGGTAATGGGAAATGTACTGGGTGTGAAGGGCATCAAAATACTTTACCCTACAAGCATACACACTTACAAACACACATACATTTGCCAGAACTGAGAGTAGAATATCTGCCTATCTAGATATTTGTTCTATAATGTTACATAGTTATTGCATGCACTACAGAGCTTACAGGGCTGAGGGTTGTCCAAAGGTACTTCTATGGGGAATGATATCAGCAGGACTACTAAAGTAGGGCACTGGGAAGTGTTTTGGGTGGGAAAGTTCTCAAAATACTTTATCCTACAAACATATACATTTACAAACACTTTTATACAAACACACACATTTAAGGGAACTGAGAATAGAACCCCTGCATATCTAGTTATTTCTTTTATACTGTTACATAGTTATTGCATGCACCACAGAGCTCACAGAGTTAAGAGCTATCTAAAGGTACTTCTAAGGGGATGACATCACCAGGACTGCTAAAGTAGGGCACTGTAAAGTGTTGTGGGTGGGAAAGTCCTCAAAATACTTTATCTTAAAAACACACACACAACTGCTGGAACTGAGAATAGAACCCCTGCTTATACAATTATTTATACTATATGGTTACATAGTTATTGCACACACCATAGAGCTTATAGGTCTGAAGGCTGTCCAAAGATACTTCTAAAGGGAATGACAGCAGCAGGACTGCAAAAGTAGGGTACTGCAAAGTTTTGTGGTTGGGAAAGTCCTCAATATGATTTATGCTATGAACACTTTTACACACACACACACACATACACACACACACACACACACACACACACACACACACACACACACACACATTTGCCAGAACTGAGTATAGAACCCCTGCTTATTTAGTTATTTGTACTATAAGGTTATGTAATTATTGCATGTGCCACAGACCTTATAGGGCTGAAAGTTGTCCAAAGGTACTTCTAAGGGGAATGACATCAGCAGGATTGCAAAAGTAGGGCACTGGCAAGTGTACTGGGTGGAAATGGCCTAAAACTGTTCCACTTACAAACAAACACACACACTTACATTTGCCACGAGTGAGATTAAAACCCCTTCCTATCTAGTTATTTGTAGTATTATGTTACATAGTTATCGCACGCACCACAGATCTTATGGGGCTGACAAGTGTCCAAAGGTACTTATAGGGTGAATGACATCAGCAGATCTTGTAGCATAGGGCAATGGGAAGTGTACTGAGTGGAAACAGCCTCTCAATACTTAAACCTACAGACACACATACACGCAAACAAAGGCAGGTGATGTGATATCACAACCCTCACCTCAGTACTATTACACAATAGAGCTCACCTTCATGCTGGCACGTGCAACTGGTTGCAACCGGTATGCCACTGTCTGCAGAAGGACATCACTCTATGTCATTCAGTGTATCCCTGTGTATGACTCACGGTGTGTGTGTGTGTGTGTGTGTGTGTGTGTGTGTGTGTGTGTGTGTGTGTGTGTCTCCCTGTGTCTCTCTCACACTCTTTCTTTCACTGTCTGTCTCTCGCCTCCCGAAGTCTGAGTGTTGATGCTTGACATATTGTTATCTGCTGCCCATATATATGTCTGTGTATCACACGCAACAGATGCAAGTATATCAAATATGGGCCACCTACAGCTAGCTGAAGGTAATCCTGTCTGACGGGTGTGTGTAGAGACAGCTAAGGTGTACATAGCTGTCTGTACACAAAGACATATATGCACAATAGAGTTATATAGTCAGATGTGGGTTCTGACATGGGCTGTAATTTTCTAAGTGTAGAAGCATGCCCATATGACCTTCTATAGTAAGAGTGGGACTCTATTCCAGAGACAGTTGTACTCCAGTCCAGGATTTTGTGTGCTATAGCCATACCTCTCAAAAGTAAAATGGAAGTTGCTAGAGTTACGAGATTTGTTTTAGCAGATATTTTCTGGCATATCTGCCATCTGATACTGAAATGTATTGTGTCATTACCTACTGACAGAAATCCTCAGATCATCACAATGATTTACCAGAGAAATACAAGATGTATGATGCACAGACCAATATTATGAGACATTCTTGCCTAATCCGGCCAGTTGAAAGGTGTTGCTACAGCCGATTGACTGATGAAGCTGTGTAAACAGTCCAGTGCCTTGGTGATATACTGGCTAAGGATCTCTTGCATGTGTGGTATTCTTCTTACCTAAAAAGTCATATCCTGGTGTAGTCCAATACCTCCCAACTGTACATTATTTTGCAGATCGTCCGGATGATTGTCTAATTTTTGTCCATTTTACATAAATTTGCATTTTTCTGGCAAGTTAGTGGCAAATAATTAAAGACTGAAGTTAGAAAATAACATCAGACATTTGTGTTTCAGACTTCATAATCTTCAGAGAATTCCTGCTAATGCAAAACCTGTTATTCTATAACTTTCTAAGTTTGTAAGAGCAATTTCCTATCATTGGGACTTTGTCCCACTTTTATTTATGACCTTGTCCAGATGTCTTGCTGTAAGAGGTTGAGAGGTATAGGTGTAGGTACAGAGTGCATTCTACTGAGCAGAGATGTCCATTATATGTGTGGTACATTCCACATAGCACTGTGAATTCCAGGTATGTCAGTGGCAGAGCAGTACAAAGTAATGTGGTGAACCACTGACAGACAGTTGTGTATAGGTTGATAGGCTGATATGAGGTTAGTAGGCTATTGGCACTGAAGCCCTTATAACCCTCACAGATGAGAGTGTAGCCCATGTTAAGACATGTGAGCACCCAGAACCCCTGTCCAGCAGGGACACAGGTTGAATCACAGGACTGTATATTCTGTTTCCCATCCACTTATACTGGGATCACTTCACTAGGGGTATTGAGGCACCTAGCTTGACGTGGACAGGGAGTGTATTCCACAGATGGGGGAGTTTGTGGGACAAATATCTGTCACACCAACAACCTGTATTGTTATCACAGACCAGGTTGATGCTACACCTACAGGTTGATTGAGTGGGCCTCGACTTTCAGGTGTGCAACAGTCCCATCAAGGCAGGGTTTGGATTGCTTTGTATACCAGACAGGGTCTCCTCTGGTGAGTCTGTATGGAACTGAGTAAGGTGACAGTGGTGTTAGGCTTTCTGTGTAGAGTAGTTGTTTGTGGTCCTGCATTCTCCCAGTGAGGAACCTCTGTGGTCTCTCCAGCTGCTGCATGTGCTTTTTGAGGTACATGCCGAATGGGACCTTCAGCAAAATAATTGGCCTCATAAGGTTAGCATACATGTATCTTATGACCTCTTTGTCCCTGGATGGGAAACCCTTGCATTTGAGTTGTCCCATCTATGAAGCTGTCTGTACAATGGGAGCAATATGGTGCTCAGACTTCAGGTTACTATCAACCTGGGTGGCTAAATGCCTCACTACTGATTGTGTATGTAGGACATTGTTGTTAATATGATACTATGTGGGGACGTCAGTCTCCCCGAAGGGGATGATGATGCATCTGCAGGCACTCAGCTTGCTGCCATGTTTCTGGCATCAGGTATTTGTTTTTGTGATACCCTCTTGTAGAACATTCACACATCACTTTGGGTATTGATGACCATTCCTAGCTTGCAGTCATCTGCCAACTTAGTCAGCCATAGGCCAGTAATTTAGGCCTGAACCTCAGGGAAGTATATGCTGTATACTAGAAGCCTCCAGACTGATCCCTGGGGTATGCCACTCATTACGGTTGTACTGTTTGAGTTGGCTACCCCTATTATGATTATGTGGGTTCTATCACTGAACTAGTTTGATACCCATTTGGTGACATATGGATTGCTGCCTAGCTGACAGAGTTCATGTACTATGGGCAAGTCGGGAATAGTGTGTAAGGCTTTGGCCAGGTCAAGGTGGCCAGAGTGCACCATCTTTCCCTTAAACATCTTTCCCTCATCCTTGCCTTTGTTGGCTTCCTCAGGGAAGTCATCCAGAGTTCACTGACATACCTTCCCTGAGGATGGCAGACTGTATAGGATAATGAATTTGGATTTTGCAAATGTCCGTGTTAATGTGATCCATGATAATCCATTGCATGGCCTGTCAGATAAGGCTAGTTAGGCTGATGAGTCTTTCATTTCCTGGATCAGTGAACAATCCACCTTGGTGTAAAGGGATGACAGTGGCTGTCCACCACTTGGCTGTGACATAGATAGTACTCAGGTTTTAGGTTTGTAGGGTGCATATTGATACTCCCTGTTCATGCCTGGGTTCATGTAGGTTGCAGCCTGGGATGTATTTAGGTCCCATGGAGACTGTCTTCTTGACTTTGAGAGGGCAGTGATGCCCTGTTCCCTAGTGATAAGGGTTGGGTGTTCAGGTACTGGGGATGTCCTGCTTTCCTGATGAGGGGGGCAGAGGGGAGACATTTCCACTGAATCTGTCAGCCAGTGGATTCACAATATCTACAGCATTTGTATATGTGCTGTCCTTGACAACCAGTTCGGCACAGATCTGGGAGCTTCCTTTGGGAATGCAGACATATGTGAGGAAGGCCTTATGATTGTCTGTCTTAGATTTGTCAGTTTGGACTCGGAGTAGCCTTGAGTGGATTTTACTGGTGCTCTTATTTGTTTGTTCAGGCTTAGGAGTGATTACTTCCAATTGTGCGCCTGATCCTTCCCAGTCCTGGACAGCAATGTTATCCTTTTGTTATATAGTTCCTTTATTGCAGATGTTTGTGGACAGATTTACTGTCCCTTGGAGATGGTGATGTTGTCCTGTTAGATATTCCTGATTCCATGCATCTCTATCTATATGCTGGCATACTAGTTTTCTGTACATTTGGAAGTTGGTGCCTGTTCCTCTAGTGGGGTAGGTGGCTGTTCAGCTGTTTATACCATCCCTCTGGTGGTTTTGATCAGCTGATGGGATATTTTCATTTTACCAAGGCTAGAGGTAGGTCAGGAGAGATTGTAATATGACATGTGACCGCTTTTCTGCCGGATCTTGCCAGGGAGGATGATACCGTAGAGGTGCTGCAGTGGTTGGTCATGTTGGTTACTGCCAAGTCCGACATAGGTATCACATCATGTGGGGATATCAAGTGGCTGTGTTAAGGATATAGCATTGATAAGATATGGGAATCTCTGTGCATTTCTGTTCTGGCATGGTTGGATTTCCAATCAACGTTTGGGTAATATAAGTCAGCCAGGATCAGGGTGATGGGTGGAATCTTGATAGATTTGTAGAGGGCCCGATATGTGGGATGGGAGTCCTGAGTAAGATATGTTGGCCTTTAGCTATGTATAATTTGCATAGGGGTCTTTTCAACAGTTGACTGCACTTAGAGTGTCTCATGTGTTTGGCCAGCCTGGAGGTGTGTGTCTGTCTAATATATATTTATACTACACCTCTTTGGCTTTGCTGCCCACATTTTAGGGCCTGGCTGTGAGATAGGATGAGTGATCATGTAAGGATGGATTTTTCTCTGTGACTGTGGGCCAAGTTTCTGTGAGTGCACAAATGTCACCATCTTCTAGTGTTATGACTGCTTGCAATGAGTGCATTTTCCTGTTTAGACTAATAGTGTTTAGCAGCATGGCCTTTAATTTGCATTTTGTTGAGTGTTTTATGTTGGTAGTATGGACCCCATGACTCTACATATAAAGGCACTATGGGGAGACAAGGGTCTTTGCCAGAGGCCTGAAGGCCAAGAGAGACAGATGCAGGTCATCTCTAGCAAGGAAGTGTGGTCTGTCAATCATATGTTCCCAGGCTGCCAGGTAATGGATCCCCTTGGGTTGACACCAGTAAGTGAGCCAAGTGTTACTGACAATCATTTTCTGTTTGTATTGAGCCATATTTTCTGTTTGTATTGAGCCATCATTCTGGGTGATGGCAGAATGCTGCTTAAGGCTAGAGACATACCTGCATGGGACACATATTCAGCAAGCTGAAGCATGTCTGTCTTCCTATTGTCCAGGGAGGTATATCTGACATCATTCACACTGCCATGGACCAGGCTGGAGTGATACCTGTACCTGTTGTGAGGTGATGACTGCATGTGTGATATGGCAGATTATGGGGTCTGACAAACAAGTGACCATGACTTTCTCCTTATCCTGCCTGGTGAAAGACACATCTGAGTGTCTCACAGTGGAGTCTTCTATGAGTAATATGTTGGGTGTATGGTAAGGCCTTAGTGTTTGCAAGACCCTGGTGTGTGGACTATGCATGGTCTGTGGTGTGTAGGCTTGTGGAGTTCTCATGTGTTTTTGCCTCTGAGGTGTCTTTTGTTTGGGTTTTTGTTTTGTTGTGGACCTCCACTTATGTGGGTCTGTATTGTGTATTTTCAGGTGATGTTTACTGATGCCATACACTGCAGGGCACATGTTACTGCATAATTTGTTTGGGTGAGCACATTCTCCATTTGTCTGGCCAGTGGTTCCCCTTCCCTTTATATGTGACTCTTTGTCCTTCTGTAGTCCAGTCACAGTCTTTGCCAACTGAGGCTGCTGTTATGTATTTCTAATTCTGGTACCAGCAGGGTAAATGCTGTAACATCACACACAAGGTTATGGACTGCATACCTCTGAGTGTACCTGTTTAGCAGGTTGTCCATCATTGCACCACTACATCTGCTGTGGTCCTCAGACAGTTTGTGTTACTATGCTATAATGAGGCTACATGTTGGCCTAGCTGTCAAACTGCCACAGACTGACATCTGGACCTGCCCATATATGACAGTCAGACAAAGGCCCACATATGGAAACAGGGTGTTAATACAGTTCTGCCAAACACTGTCACTTGGGAGACCAGTTTGGTATTTGGTTGCTTTCTCTTATGGGTATGATGTCTGCTTCTCTACTTTTGTTTTGCACATGGTTTGCAGGTGAATGCAACGTTAGGGCAAGCAGAACAGATATACAAGGCATACTTGAGCTCCTTCTGGGACAACCTGTCATTCCAGGGGTATGGATATTGGCCAGTGACATGTTGTCAGTGCTGACACAGTAAGATGGCAGCCTTTTCTAACTTGGCAGTACACTGACCTTCAGGTACCTGTTGTCCTACTAGGCACCATAACTTTCAACTTCTTAGAGCCAGACATCTTGACAAAGCCATAAGTAATTGGGGGAGAAAGGCCTAAATATAGGGACCATTGTTAACTATTGGTCTTACAAACCTAGAAAGGAAATACAATAGCAGGTTTTGCATTAGCATGGACTTTTCCAAAGGATATGAAGTCTGAAAGTACAATCTGTCATTATTTTCTGACTTTAGTCTTTTGTGATTTGTCAATGATTTGCCAGAAAAACCACAATGTCATGATAAGCAGACCAAAATATGATGCAAACCTCTGGACATTCTGCAAAAAGGTCTGTAGAGTTGAGAGGTATGCTAGGCATGGTGTAGGTTACTCCGAGCTGTGTACTGTCCATATGTGTGGCTCCCTGTCCCTGACCTGTCCAGCTTTCCTGCTGTTACAGATATTGACATCTGGACAGTGTGTACTTAGGTGTAGTTGACATGCAAAATAGTTGGCATTGCATTTCATGGAACGTGGACCCTGTCAACCACAGTACTGTACCTAGGTCACTAAGACATGACAGCCAGGAGTAAGTGCTGGCCACATCCTGACAGTATTAACCACACATATACATAGTTAATTGTTACCCTGCATATTGTGGACATGTAACAAGTCATCAAGTTGATTGGGACAGCCCTGGGAATGTGTGCTCTGCTGCTAATACCCTATAAACATTAATGTTGCTGCATTTCTATGGGAACATGGGTATGTTGGGGGGGTACACCTGTCAACTGTACACATTTGCAAAGACTGTAATGATGTTGGCTTTACATTTTCGTTCCATTTTGCATAGTATTGTGCCTGTCTTGGAGAATACAGGCATATCACTAAAGACCACAGGTTAGATTGCAATGGCAGACATTTGGGTTTCAGACTTCTTACCTTTCAGAGCCTTAATGCAACTGCAAGACATGCTGTGATATCACTGTGTAAGTCTGTAGCCAAATATGTCATCATTTCCCCATTTGTAGGCCTTTGCCAGATATGTCTTTATGGTTTTCTATGGCTGACTTGCTGGGTGAGGCTTAGGGGTGAATATGGGACCCCCACATTGACATCCACGCATGTGACCTATGACCCCCAGTTAGTTTGCCCCCACATATGCTGCAATGAGAGTTGTTATCTAAGGGAGTACTGCATACTCCAAGCCAGTATTGGGTGGACATTTCCTGTTGTCCAACATAGCCTTTGGTTGTCTGCTGCTATCCTGGTAGGCGACCCCATTCCCCTGCATGCATGCAGCGATACCATAGCTATGCTACCACAATGTACTACTCCATTAATTTATTTTTAAGAAGACTGATTTACCTTGTTCCAAAGACTGTTGTGAGGATGGTGCTCGAGGGCTGACTCTGTCAGATGCACGCAGTACACAGCCTATACATAGTAAGGTACAGTTAGTGTGATGTGTGCGGCATCCATTTTACTGTGTGTGCGAGTCAGAGAGAGGTGTCAGTCCCTGAGTTCCTACAGTGCCAGTGTGTGTTGCCAGTTTGCCAAGGCCTAGGCATACTGGGCATGCCTCTGTCTGCCTGCAGGAGCAGACTCGGGGGGTTCCTCTTTCAAGTATCCCTATGCCTGTGGGGACCTTGACAATGGTGAGGGATTGTATGGCCCTTCCCTGTGATGTTCCTGCCACAGCTGTTTCTGCAGAATGACATTGTGTATCATGGCACATACTATGAACATGTGTGCACATGTGGCTGGTGAGTAATGCATGGCTCTATCAGATATGTCAATGCAGCAGAACCAAACACACACTCTACAATGTTCCTGGTTTGTGCGTTTGCCTCATTATGGCATTCTTCAGTGTATGTTTGTGCATTTCTGATGGGTGTCATCATCTACAGCTCCAGTACATAGCCAGCATCCCCCGCCAGACAGCCATATGGGATGTTCCCCTGACAAATGCCTGGTACAGCTGTGATGCATGCCAGAAGTGGGAGTCATGATAACTACCAGGGCTGCCAGCACACACATTCATGATAATGCCCTGGGCATTGCACATGACTTGGCAATTGATGGAGTGATAGCCCTTGTGGTTGACATAGAGTCTACCCTCTTCACCAGTTGGTGCCTTGATGTGGATGTGCATGCAGTCTATGACACCCAGTAGCTCTGGTAGTCTTTTACACAGTGGAAGAGATGCATATTTCTGGTCCTTTCCTCAGGGGTGCTGGGGAAATATATGTGGTCACCAGCATGTGTTTGCATGACAAGAAATGGTGGAGTACACTGGATGCAGATGTCTGTGGGACCCCCCCATGATGTCCCCAGTAGGTCTTTGAAAGATACATGTAGCTAGTATGGGATGGGTTCTCCTCTGTTGGCTCTGGGTCTGCTTTGAGTCTGGCAAACCTTGATGAGTTGCTGAAGTGTGTCCCTGTCCACCCTATAGTGCTCTAGTATCTACAGATCATGTTGACCCTGGTAGGTTACCTTGGGTCTGAACACTCTTCTCTTCCGCCTCGGTCTGGGATGGTTGTCAGCATTATTCTCCTCACCACCCTCAGTCTCTAGCACATAATGATGTATCAAAGTGACAGCAGCCCCTAACATTTTGTCAGTTAAATTCCAAACTGTATGCACCAGTTTTACAGGGTTTGTTGAAAAAAACAGACTGGAAGGTGTTTGCATACTTTACACTGTCATGCTGCAAATGCTGCCTGTGTGATTGGCTGACAATGATACATTCCATCTGCCAGCTATATTATTGAGGTGTTTGAATGGGCATCTGTGAATAGGAGAGGCCGTTTTAGTGATTTTTAGGTTATTTCCTTTATACTGCTATTTCCTTTTTTTCGCTCTGTTTAAGCCCCGTGGCATGCCGCACAAACTGTTTTAGCTAATTGTAAACATTGCTGAGCAGAAAAGGCCCTCCCCTGGACATGAACACACTCCTTAGTTCTTAAAGAGCTAAGCACAGCTAAGCAGCTCAGACACACCCCTTTGCTTAGCTGTGCTTAGCTAAGTGCAAATAGGAGCCACAGAGCTCCAATGTGCTTACACCAAGCATGACACACACCTTTTTCATGTCAGCTGCTTCTCCTGCTTACACCACCGCATTATAGCTCCTACACAATTAGGTGCACGTGGACATGGTCTCCCATTTTACTAATCAATAAATTGAGCTCATTTGCATACCTCACTGCCTTAGACCCTAGTTACACCCCTACACCAGAGTCTATATCCTTAGCTACCACTGTTATGTTATTGTTATGAGTCTGCCTGCTGCCCCTCACAATGGCAAAATTCATCTTTCACATAAAATTGCCTTTTTACAATTTTTTTTTATTTTTGCACAGTCTTGCTTGGGTGCCACTGCGCTCCACTGAAACGGCTGAAATCGGCCAAAAAAACTTTGATTTTTTTTAATTTTGAAATAGATTTGTGTGCCAATGGCCATATTTTTGGCCATTGGCATGCCTAATACTCATAATGCATGCTTTACTTTGAGCTGTCATGCCCCTGTTTTGATTTTGACAGAAATGTACACAGTTAGTAACCGAATACATTTCTGCAGTGGACACAGCTCCAACAGGGATGCATGTCTGCTTGCTGAATCACTAATTCAGCTCATTTGCATGGTTTTCACCAGCAAATGAGGTAATTAGCATTATTCAATGGTGTCCATGTTGGAATAGTGCTGGGATGCTCATGTACACCCTCAGCCTTGCTTACTGGATCGCTTGGCAGCCATATTCTGTGTTCAGGCTGCTACTCTATTCATACACGGAGAATTGTTCCGTGTAAGCTTTACTGAATCCTGGGGAATAACTTTCCAACTGTCCTGCTGAAATGTAACTAAAACTCAATAAATAATTATTAAACAATTCAAAGATATTCTGATGAGGAATAGCTGCACAGAAATTCACTACATCTGCCAAAACAAATATAATAGTTTCATTGTATGTCATCTTTTTAATATTCATTAAAAAAAGCCACAAATCCATGGTAAAAGGTGGTGAAGTACCCACTAGCCTTTTCATATATTTTTCTATATAAAAGGCCTGTGGTTCCATTTTGAATGCATTTGCTGAAATTATCATCTGAAAGGGGGGGGGTTCAGGTATTTAAAATAAAATTATCAGAACAGAATGCTCAAGAAGCAAAAATGTACCTAATTGCAGTGTATCCATTTGAAACCAAATCATATAATGCCACATCTATATTATTATATGCTTTCATTACAGCTGAATAAACAACTTCAGCATATAAAGTATATGAAGTTAATATATTTTTAATTTTTATAGGTTCATAGGTTCATAGGCAGGTACTAGGCTATCGGCCCAAGGGCCTAAATAAGCCTAGCCAACAAGGTTCCCTGGCTTACACCACCCAAGAAAGTGATGTTCCTGTGCCCCTGTTGAGGAGAGCCACAGAAGTGATCCCCAGGGTGCATGGGTGGTTTCCATTATAACAATACTTCCACCCTTAACGGATTTCCTTACCCATAAAAATCTCCTGCCTCTGAAATCCCTAATTGCTTTCATTGCTGCTATAGTGAAATCGTAGCAACATTTCTTCTTTTTTAACATTAGCCAACAACTCTGATCTTAATTCTGCTTCACATAAATGCTCAAACATCAATAAATTAGCATGTAAAGAAGGATTACAAGTACTGGCACATTTTCATTGTGAAGCATAGTTAAAAATGTAAACATTTTTAGAAAAAAATGAAAGACAATGTTAACTTAAGACAGAATAATTCTGACTGTATGAACACTGAAGCTATGCCAGAATTATGAAATGGAACAAAAGACAAACCTTTTTCTAAAAGTTTATAAAGGTCTACTGATAATTTAACAGAACTTGTTATAAATTACAATTCCAGCACTTTTAAATAATGATTCTTGTTTTTTTTTTTTTCTTCTGTGGTAAAACCAACACTGGCATTGTTTTGCCTTCATTTACTGTTTCCTATTGTTCACATTCTGGGAAGGAGCAGTATCTTCACTGGTGGTTGCATCATGATTTACAGCCAAACTAGTCAATGTTTGTTATTTATTCGCCAAACATTATAACCTTCCAGGAACATCAGTAAAAGTTCCAACTTTATCATTAACCTCAGTTTACACATCAAACAGTTTATACAAATTCTTAAAATAAACATTACTAGATTGATAATCATTAATATCCATCTTAAATATTTTTTCTTTAAATGAAGAAATCTACCCCACATGTTTTGCCAATTTGAGAAAACAAATATTATTGTATATACCAGAATAAGATTAAAAAATCATTCACCATACTTTTTGAAGATATTCAAAATCTGATTTTAACTGTTCAGCAGTTTGCTATGATGTTTAATTATCAAATTCATACATGCAAAAGTAACTTGCTGAAAAAATGAACAAATCATAAGTCATAACATTACCGAAATAAAACAGAGTCCCTTTGGAACTTGATTAGCTTTGATACTATCTTTAAAAAATAAAATATCCCATTGTAAGGGTTTGAATTTGAAGTTTTTTTTCTCAAAATCCACTAAAGATCCTTCAGTGACTTAACTGGTATTCAACTGTTATTAGAGATATGAACTCTAGTACTCAAAAATCTTGGATGGTGCTAAAACTGACTCAAAAGAAGAAACAATATTAGTAGTTGCATACAAAAAAATAACCTCAGATTGAAAATTATTGCTGCAAGAAGAATCAGAAGCATGCAAACCATTATGTTTCTGAGATTGCTGACAAACTGCCCCAGACTCCCCACATTATCTGGTAACCACTGAAGCATGAGACTTAACGGGTAATTGATGCTCACAATCTTTGCTCAAAAAATGAAAGCAATAATCATTCAGTCTACTCACCAAAAAAAAAAAAAAAAAAATACTTGGATGTAGAATGTGTTGTTAACACAATGAGTCATTCAAATCCAGTGTTGACACACCTTGTGGACTGATGCAGATTGAAAAGCAGCAAAAGGAACCCATCTTTTAAAAACAACTACTTTCAAAGCACAGAAAGAAAACAATCAACTAGTAAAACTAAAATTTCCATCTAAAGGACAACAAGTCACTGAGGCAAAAGCATCAACAATTGAATCCACAAATTATGTTGAATCAACAGTTTAACACTTTTGTCAATACAACTATATGACTTCTTTAGAACTAAACCTTGTACAAAAAAGATTATAAGAGACTAAATATATTAATTAACTAATCAAATAATTAAACAATTAAAAAACTAGAAGCTGAATGAGGAACAATATAAAATAGGTTCAAGACAAATAAATTCAAATCATAAATAGAAATGAACCACATTTAAAAAAAAAGCTATAACAAGATTTAATCTTTAAAGAAAATAATTTTAATTTACTATGAATACTAACAGCATAATTAATACTGAGTTGATTAGATACATTTAATCTCAGCAGCCAATAGAGAGCTTCATGCTCAGGGTGAATTTCTTGGCATCCATGTTTCAAACACATGATAAGCTGTTTAGTATCACTGACCCACTCATAATCCTCTGTCATTTATTATTTCTGTATATGGAGCTTTTCTCCTTTGTTCTATTCTGAAAAGGGGATTTATGTCAAACCAGACTAACTTGGTCAACAAATGCAAATAACTTAATAACAAAATGAATAAATACACTCCCCCGCCAACTGCTCATCAGAGTAAATATAAATTGCTGTGTGAGGAGCATAAGTTTATAATCTAGAAAATATCTTGGTCATAGATCAAATTAACTGGGAAGAAACGAGAAATAAACACCCTTGTAGAGGATTAAGAGAGTATCATTCACTTTCATATCAGCAGCCACATTTGATACCAGTCTTTATGAAATCATGCAACATGAATACATTTGTTAACATGCCAAAGGAAGGGATGGTGACATAGAATGACTAATGAAATTATTGTAAAAGATTTAGCAAATTAAAGCTCATTCTGCCAATCTGACCAAGTATATTTGTGTCTAATTATTTCCATTATTTGAAGCAGTAGACCAAAGATTAATATCATAACACACATTTGTGTCCATTTTTGAAGTGTCCGAATACAGTAGTAAAAATTGATTTAGGTCTGGTATAAGTCATCCAGTACGGGCACACAGATTTTATTTTATTTTTAATTCTTGAAGGATCATTATTACTGGAGTTTAAAAAAAGTATATATACAAAAGGAACCATTTAATGTTCTTAGTGAAGCATCAGTCTTTGCACACTTTTTATTTCTGATGAAAACAGCAAAGGAATGAAGAGGTGCAGCTATCAAATATAGAAAATGGCAGACAAGACCTCTTTCTCCACCATGACAGATTTGAGTTTGTGAACGTCATGGGGTTTTATCCAGCTGAAATGTATAACTAATAATTATTCTGATAGACACCATGGTGGACGAACCATTGTTCGACTGATTTAAAAGTGCCTTGCATAAATACAGACTACTGATGCTGTTTGAGAGACTCTCTCAAAGTCTGTGAAATTCAGGTTTACTATATCATAGTAACTAGTCAGCAGGACAAGTTAACTGATCTGAAATAAAAAGTTGTTGCTGTGATGGCTAGCCTGTGTAAGAAGGAAATGAGCACTCAAAAAATACTGAGATTAGTAGCTTCTCGTGTTCACTACACCATCAGGCTAAGATCGGTGATGTTAAAAAAGAGGTCTAATGAGGATTAATGTATGGGTCTTAGGGTACAAGAAATAGTACACAACAAGGTGCTGTAGACTTACACAAGATTAATGAACAAAATAATGCACTTACCACTATACTATAACCCAAGCTTGGACAGCTTTGACCACTCTGGACAGTTCAGGAAAAGCTTAAAATATCTTCAAAGACATGTATTCGTTATACAGTTTATCTAGATAGACAGTGTGTGTGTGTGTGTGTGTGTGTGTGTGTTTGTGTGACAGAGTGACAGAGAGAGAGAGTGAGAGAAGTTACCATGATGAATACAGTAAAGGTTATAGAGATATTTCTTTAGAAAGCTGCTCCTCAAGGCCATTGAAATGAGGAAGGTAACCTTGAAGACTTTTTGTCAGACAAGAAATGGAATGGGAAGTAGTCAGACACAAAATACAGATAGTTCACAGGACATATGCTGAAACTGCTAAGTATAGGCCTCACACAGAACAGAACTTGAACACCCCGCCACATCACATTGATAATTATGGTGAAAATATAGGAGCTGAAACTGTTATTCAGGAACTGATTAAAGAAAGGAAACATTTAAGCACTACAACAAAAACTTCTTCAAAGAAGGGAAGGACTAAATGCTTACAGAAGGTTAAATGTCATTAATGTGGTTGGCAAGGCCATCATGGAAGGAACAATAAACATCAGCAGACTAACTTTGCCAATTTAGTAGCAAAGCTTGGTCTGAGATCTTCCAAGGATCATCCAATATAGCTAAAGACACTTATGGTTTTCAAAAGGATTGCATTTCTTCAAAATCATGATGCTAATTATATATATATATATATATATATATATATATATATATATATATATATATATGTATATATCTATATATATCTATATCTATATATATATATATATATATATATATATATATATATATATATATATATATCTATATATATATATATATATATATATAGATAGATAGAGAGAGAGAGAGAGAGATGGATAGATAGATATAGATATATGTGGCATTCTTCTTCCTTGACTGCACCTTTAATGAGCATTTTCAGATCTTGCTATGACTGACATTTTAATTAATCTCTCTCACTCTTTTTCTTTAGCTGGAATGATATATTTGACTGTGAAGTACTGTTGAATATGTGATGAAGTGAGAATGCTTTTCTTTGCAGATGATCTGTAACACCAATGTGCAAAGATGGTGCTATTTGGGTTTTTATTTGTTTGCATATATTACTATGTTTTTCTCTCTCCAGTAGATAATGCTATTAGACTACAAAAAATGTGAAGCATACTTATTCTCAGGTTTACTATTGTAAAGTAGACTATGTGTCCAAATATAATCTGATGTGATTCAGAATACAGCACTTTTGTTTCTTCTAGTAGAAAAATCCAAGAGAAGAATTACACATCCAATTGTGAGGGAATTTAAAATGCCACACTCAATGAGTTTGGATATGCACAGTATAATTTGTATAAGATTAACTTACTTTAATCAATTTGTATGCTTTCTGTATTATTTCTTACTTGGGATGGTGGTGTCAAACATATCTCTTACTTGCCCAGTGCATGTAGTAATGAGGTGTAATTTGCTGCATTTTGATTTACATAATGATGCATGTACTGAGCAAATTATCCAACTAGAATGCAAACGATGGGAGCAAGGAACACCTATTCTGATTTAAGCAGAGATGAGAATAATAGCTTATTTTCTTATATGGTTGCACAGGTTTGTTGCTTTTATAATATTGTTACATTTTTGTAAGAAAATTATTATTAAAAATCTGAGTTGCATGATACTGTATGTTAGAACACTAATTTTTGGGATTGCTGTCAATAAAAAAAATATTGGGCATATACTGTGGAGGTTATGGGGGGATTATTTCTGGTTTCATATAAACTATTCTTTGCATGGGATGCCTGCTTTTATCACCTTAACTAAGTGATCAGGAAGCTTCAGGTTGACTTTGACAGAATAATGTGTCTAATGGTCTTTTGGATCTTCGGTCAGGGAAATTCTTCAAAGCACTGTCTTAGAAGGACTTCAGCCTGAACATAGTACTTAGAATTCAGATTTTTTTTGTTACCACTACTATTGTGGAAAATAGGAGGTAGGGAAAATAGGAAGTAGATCACAAACAATTAT
The DNA here is from genome assembly GCF_019279795.1 of Protopterus annectens. Lineage (NCBI taxonomy): Eukaryota > Metazoa > Chordata > Ceratodontiformes > Protopteridae > Protopterus > Protopterus annectens. The sequence continues at coordinate 217,641,142 of NC_056742.1, read as the reverse complement.
AAGGAAAGGCATACTGAAGAAAGTAATACAGAAGATTAGAAAATAGTACAACTGCATATGGCAAATTAAAGGTGAAAGAGGCAGATAAATTGCTTAAAAACATATTAACAGTAGTTTTTTGTGGACTTTTCAGACCACAAACCAGAAAAAGTAAGCAGTGGGCCATAAAACCATTACACAAAAAAGTTAAAGATCTATGCAATGTATATAAGCCAAATTGAGTAAAATAGGTGTATAATCAAGAGAGGGAATGGAAAAATGAATTTAGTCACAGAATACAAAAGTCAGTGTGAGTACAGCCAAGTGCAATGGCAAAATGATGAATCCAAATAATAGCAGCCACTGTTGAAGGCATAAAGTTGCCAAAACCAGTCTGTTCCTTAAAATTAATTTAGTACCATGTATTATAGAGGATCCATATGCACCTAATAAGGGGATCCTGCATTGTTTCAAGAATTTTATGAGACATGGGAAAATATTTTACCTTTTACATATAAATACAGTTATTGGAGATTATTTTAATGCCATTTTTAACCTGTTCCTGGGAAGATTATATGCAAAAAGGAGCATCATATTATGGCACAGGAATGTGTACATGAGTGGTTGTGGAATTGGATAATGGGATCATTGGTGAACTTTCATAAAAATGAAATGTGGGAAAGCTTCTCTAGAGATAGAGATCCCAAGGAAGTAGACTGGATTATCTGTTGGTCTTGATCTATGTTGGAAATATTATATTTATCTACATTAAAGCTAATGCATTGAGGATAAAAATATTTCACTGCCTGGCAATTTTAAGGGTAAATAAATGGCTGTAATAAAGACCATCTAGAGGAGATGTGCTCACTATAAGTGACTCATAAGAAGGATAAAATATTTCTGATGGGATAGCTTCTCTGAAAACATCTCTCTTTAGCTTGATAGATTCTAGAACAGGATGTCATGAATTAAAAGTAAGATTAATGATAAATTGTATAACAAAGGGAGTTATGGCAAGAGAGCTGGATACCAAAGTACAGAGGCATATCTCTCCTTGGGTGGTCATCTACTGAGAATTGTGAAGACATGTATGCTATCCATATATAAAACTATTAAGGTTCCACAAGAAAAAAAAATGAGACTTTTAGCGATTTTGAAATAACACTTGACTAATTCTTTAATTGGCAGAAAACTGAAAAGTATACTACATTCTAACTGATATTTTCTTATTTGCTAAAAATTAAGAAAACAGATCAATAACTGATGAAAGTCCATATGGTTCATGGTATATAGTTTTAATTCTCCATGATACGGTATGATATGATATGATATGATATGATATGATATGATATGATATCAACCTACCTATGATTTTTATTAGTTGTTCTGTTAAGGTAGAATTGATATGTCTTGCAGAAGCTGCCTGCTTTGTGGATTACTTCATTGTTATTTGTTTAAAATTATTATATCTTAAAATTAATGAAACGTTTAATAAACCAAAAAATGGAAAGAAAGAAAATAAAATCATTAAAGACTAATAAAATTAATTTAGTAAAATGAAGTAGAAGGGATCTATGAAGAAGATGAAAAGGAGCACAAGTCCAATAGAAATTGTAATAATGATTCAATTGTGTTTAGAGAATGGGCAAATTGTAAATCCACACCCTGACTGGAAAACGAACATTCTCCAGCAGTGTATTAATGAACAAGTAATGCCTGCTGAAAAACTAGTCCGCCACTTCACGGCAGTATATCAAGCTGCTGTGGAGCGCGGACTAAAAAAAACTAATGACCACCATTATTTTACATTCACTAAGTAGCCCTTCTGCCGTTTAGCAAGTGTAAAATATATTATTAAAAAAAGAAAACTAAAAAACAAATGTGTGTGTGTGTTTATGTCTGTATGTGTGAGTATATACATCTATGTGAGTGAAAGTGAGATTGATCAAGCCATTATTTTACACTTGCTAAGCAGTACTTTTGCTGTTTAGTGAGTGTAAAAGCTAAGTATAACAGAAAAAAAGTGTGTGTATGTGAGTGTGTGTGTGTATGTGTGTGTGTATGTGTGTGTGTGTGTGTGTGTGTGTGTGTGTGTATGCTTATGTTTCTCTGTGTGTATGTTTATGTTTGTGTGTTTGTTTCTGTCTGTGTATGTGAATGTGTGCTTGCGTGCATGAAAGTGAGGTTTGTGTGTGTGTGTGTGTGTGTGTGTGTGTGTGTGTGAATGAGAGAGAGTGAAGAATGAGAGTGACTGAGCAACAGCAGGACAGAGGAGGTTTGCATACATCTCAACCTCTTAGATCAAGTTAACTAGATAAAACTTAAAGGGCAAATGAAGGCTCAAAACAGGAACATATTCCTCTTTAAAAAAATCACAAAGTTCCTCCAGTTATAGGACTTGCATCTTTCTGAAGTGCAAGAGAGTGTGTGTGTGTGTGTGTGTGTGTGGGGGGGGGGGGGGGCAGTGAGATGATGGACCACTGGCAGCAGCAGATAAGAGGTTTGCATACCTCTCGACATTTTATCTCAAGAAGTCTGGATAAAGCCTGAAATAAAAGGGAACAAAGGCTCAAACATATGAATAGATTTTAAATGTTGTACTTTTAAAAATTCTAAAGTAAGCTAAGTAACAGGTTTTGTGTTTGACATGAATTTTCTGAAGGAAATAACATCTAAAAGTCAAATGTATGTCATTATTTAGTGACTTCAATCCCCAACGGCTGCCAAGAAACCACATAATTTAGCAGTAAGGGACCAAAAATAAAGCAAATATCTAGAAATGTTTTTAAAACGATATACTTTGTTTGCAAAATGCTTCCTCTAATACCATTTACATATACAAGATGAACCTTTAAACATTAGGCGGAGGAACTATTTTACATCAAAAATATATAAAAAAAATAACATAGTAATAAAAAATATTTAAATAAGTAAAACAACAAATTTCACAGACAGCCCATTTTCTAAACACAATAATGTCTTCCAGGGTGTGTGCCAATATGTAATCAATGCCTGCCTTTCCAGGAGTGCAGAAGCCCACTGCCTTAAGTGTCGGGTCTCAGAACACCCCTTGGTGGACGTTCATTACACATTAACACACAGCATGTAAGGCATTATTGTTTGCTTATTTATTACGTCAACAGAGATCAGAGTAAATGCATTTGTAACATTTGAAAATGATGAGTGTTGAGAGAAGAAAGTTAAATAATGTTGACTGAAAATGATGGTGGGAAATGGAAGATTTAAGATTCATTATAATTAATACAAAAGCAGTCATTTACTGAGTAGTAGTTTTATGGCATAATTTATCCAAATTGCCCATTATGATTACCTACATTAAGTACATAATGGGGCAATGAATATGAGAGTGGATTATGGCAAAGTACTTAACTTATAAAATAAACAGCCTGAATGCTGATTTAACTGTACAGTCCGCCAGAGATACATGATGTCTCCTTTAAGTCAAATGTGTATCATTAAGTACCTTGAAGGAGAACAATGACATTCTGTTAATACATTCTCAACTTTTCCATCTTTTTTTATTTACTGTCCCTGCTGTGAATAAGCAACAATACAGCATTTAAAATATTTTAAATGGACTGTTTTTTCCACTAGAACAGTACCTTACTGTACTGTGGTGGTTTCACGTTCAAAAAACTTCTGTCCCACCCTGGAAAACTTGCTGCAGTCTCCAATTCACTGATGTTATCAAGGCCACTGAACACAGGTAATTTTCTTGACATTTCCCTCCTCAAACTGACATCACCACTACCATCCTAAAAAACTCACCCATACTGTGATGATACAGCTTGCTGGTCTTTCCGCTACCCATACATAAACTAAAGGCTAGAACAAGGAAACAGTACATGAGTCACGTCTCATGCTGTGAGCTGTCAATCACAGCAGGTAACAGCTCAAATTACCCTTACTACTTTGACAGCTAGGGAAGTTAGGTGTGAAGGGAGGGTGGGAGATGAGTCAAAGTAGTACAATTCAAGCTTCCCAAAAGACTGCAATTTAGCCATTGTAAAAAGAAGCAGCAGTAAAAAGCACTTTGAAAGTCTCTTCTGTGGCATTTGCACTGTTTGTGTTTTAAGTAGTCACTGGGCGGCATGAAATGTTACTTAAAACTGACTGAAGGACAGCAGTGTATGTATGTAAAATCAATGAAGTGAGAGGAGTTTTAGGAAGAAAGAGGCCTGCACGATGTAATTTTTTACAGACAATCATTGCATTGCGGGATACCTAGAGGCAGACTAAATAAACAGAATTACTTCAATATGTCAGACCCCAAGTGGTCAGACTAAGAAATTACATATAAAAATATTTAAAACCTGTAAATAGTCCTAAAGTGGTGTTAAAATGTAGGAAACACCAAACCATGATGAAATAAACATGTTTTTTGAGTTTGCGGGTGTGGTGCTCCCTTAGGTAATTGATTATGAATTAAGTTAACCAGAAGAAACTTACTAATAATTTTGGCAACTCCATCACAATGAATGTGATTTTTTGCTTTTTACTTAATGAATGCGCATAGCAAACTGACTTCTTCTTTTATAAATGCCACTGTCCTCAACATCCATTTCAGAAACCATCCAGTGTACAGTGTAATGTTTGACTATTCAGAGTAGAAATAATTGCTAGCAAAGACATAACATTTTTGTTTGCTTCATTATATGCCACTTAAACCTATATTTAACTAATTAAGGATTAATATCTTATAGTTTTGTTGTGTCAGTTAAAAAGGAATTGTGTATATTGGCTGATCATAGTCATTCATCATATTAGAAATAGATGTTTAAGAGCTATAGTACACCAAGCAGAAGGTGGACTTGTTTTCTATATCCTGGGCAGCACAAGTTAAAAAAAACAAATGATTCATAATCTTCTTTATACTGATCAAGACCTCATTACATATAAAGCTGCATGCTGAGATAATAGGACATTTACAGGATCTGAATTTATTAACCTTTTTGAAGCCATAGATGTAGGATTCATAAAGAATTATGGCGTAGTGCAAATTTGTGTATTTCCCCTATGCTTGTCTCTGCCGTGACACTCTGAAGAAAGATTAACAAAACACACCATGCTACTAAAGGTCCATATGTCCACAGGTTTAATATAGACTGTTTATCATAAAGCATCATTGTGACCTAGTCTGTCATTTTCCTTCCTCCATTATCCTTTGACATGAAAAACTACTTTCTAATTTCAACCCCTTTAAACAAGGGTTTGAGGAGGAAGACCAGATATGAAATGACAGTCTTCCATCAATTTATCCAGGTTGGTTTGAAACAGGATCGGAGAGCTGCTTCACTTTGTATCCAAATTAATTTATGTCCATAAAATATAGGATAATTGAGATTAATGATCAACAAATTGCTATGTCAGTTCAATTTAATTTGTGGGGAGAACTGTATATGATAAGTCAGCTTAATAACCTTCAAATTTCTAATATCTCAGTTGCTTGCAATAATTCGACATTGCTTTGCTTTAGGCATGATTTATGAAATATCCTTAATGCTGATTCTTTTACTCTAAAGAAAGGATTATGTATAAATATTGACTTATAGTGGCATACCTTATGAAAACACTGCTACTCATCTTTCCTTATTAAATAAAAAGTATATTATGAGTTTGGCTTCTTTCCTGAGGTGACTGACAAATTTAATAAACTCACACTGGTTGTTGACAGGGGCAGTTTTCTGTAATTTCTATAATCTAATTTGTTGCTTGGGAGTCAGATTTGAAATATGAAACTAAATGTAGTTTTGTCTTTATTAGTTGGCTAACCTCATTCAGCTTACATTGCGTTGACTTTGTACTTATTCTAGGAGGCATTATCTTATTTGATTCATTTACTAATTGATTGTTCTATTACACACATGTTTTAGGACTGCTGTCGGACTAAGATTGTTATGCATTTGACAGGATAGACTTTCTGATGATTACTGTAATATAATTTATATTTTTATAATCAATTTCCCAAAAGCATATTCTTAATATTTTGTTACTGTAATGTTAGTTAATTGAATGATGAGGGCATTCACAATGAAAAAGGAATTTTAGAAAATGTCATTTCTGCTGTGTTATCTGAAGTCTACTGATGTGATACTTTCTAATTAAATAGAAGGATGTTTTACATTTACTTCAAAATAAAAAAAATGTATCCTATGGTAGGGAATTTACATTTTAATGACATATGCTGCCATAATGAAATAAATCTATGTAAAACTTGTAAAACTTGTTGCTTTGTGTGAAACAAGTAAAAATGGTAAATTGGTATCTGTTTCCTTCCATCTCTCTCTCTCTCTCTCTCCATATTTATATATATATATATATATATATATATATATAAATATAAATATAAACTTTCAGCAAATCACTGGCCCACTATTGACTGGCAATGTATTTTTATGGTGTTGCGTTGCCAGCCCGGTGACCAAACTTCACAGAAGGCTCTCACACATACTCTTACCTGCATGTCTTTAATGTTAACTCGATCAGAGGGAGGACATGCAGACTCCACACAGAATATATATATATCTATATATATATATATATATATATATATATGTGTGTGTGTGTGTGTGTGTTTTAGACAGAAATGCCCTGTCACTTAATAGCAGCCCTCTCCAAACACATTTTTATCTTTTGTGCTCCTTAAACACTTACATTTCCAAACAATAATATTGTCTTTCATTTATGTTGGAATACCCCCCCCCAAAAAAAAAAAAAACAATATTTATTGTATTTTTTTATTTATTAACAGGGTAATGTCCAACTGGGCTAGGAGCCCATTTTCAGTGGAGGCCTGGGTAGAAAAACTCCAAAAACAGTATCAATACTAAAGCTAATAATTATATACAAATGCAAAATCAAAATCAAAATAACAGTGTACACTTATATATACAGTGCAGAATAAAATAATAGTGAAGAAATGAATAATATCAGAGACAACAATATAGTTATGATTTACATGTACGGATTATGAGAATAGTACATATGAACCCTTGTCCAACAGAGCAGTGGAATGAAGTTGTATAATATAAGCAATCCAGTATAGAGACGAATTGAAGAAGTAGAAATCCTAGAGATAGCAGGATCAGGGATAGAGATAGGAGGCAGGAAAGGAGTGAAAGTAACAGAGCTAGGAAGAATTAGCTTGGAAGTATGGCAGGAGCAAATCTAATGAGTTGTTAGGTAGTCCTTTAGGAGTTATTTGAACTCATGACAGTTAAGATTTTTTGTGATGGGTTGGGGAAGAGCGTTCCAAAGTTTGGCTATTTTGTAAAATATAGGGAGTTGTCTTGATAGTGGGAGTGGGTAACCTTTAGCATAAGTTTGTCAGAAGATCTGAGGCACCTGAGATTGATATTAGGTTGGACTAGATTGGAAATACCAGGGCAGTTGTTGGACTGGTGGACTATTTTGTGAGCCATGGTAAGTTGATTGTGAGATAAAAGGTTAGGGAGTTCTAGCCAGTTGAGCTGGGAGAGAACTGTGCAGTGGTGGGTCCTGTGTGGATGATTAGTGGAAAACTTGGCAATTTTGTTGTAGCAGGGTTCTAGGTTATTGAGGTCAGTCTTTCACAGGTTTGTGAACATAAGAGAACCATAGAGGAGGGAAGATAGCAGGTGAGATCTAGCAGTGGCCAGCCTGGTGCTTTGAGTAAGGTATGGTTTGGCCCAGTAGAGGGTTCCAAGTTTGAGATAGACTTTTTTTGAATGTCAGAGAAATATGTTTGTTTAATTTTTTTTTTTATTTATTTGACATTTGTTTACTGGGAACGTCTGAGTGGGTCAAGAACCTATTTTCATTGGAGGTCCGGGGAGAAAACCTTCAAATGATACATGAAAGTTAAGACAATATACACGAATAAGATAAAAACAAGCATTAAAACACACATTAATAATAATTTAATACTTAATAAGTACAGAGAGCTAGATGCAATAATAAATACAAAATAAGTTCAAAGAGGTAGGTAAAATAATAAAATGTGCACTAAATTAAAGTGAAGTGGTAGATTGCAAACATTTTTTTTTATGTACATCAGGTAGGTGTAAGGTAAAGAATGAGGATTAAACCATTAGCTCCAGGTAGATGCTTAGAAGGATGGGAAAGTTAAGAGTGTAGAAAAATGGAAAATCTGTTAGTCCAATATATGCTGACAACCTGAAATGGGGTAAACTGATTACAAGTGTTACAGATAAAGTATGTCTGCAAAATAAGTTGACTAAATTGACCATTTGGGCACAGGAGAATAATATGTTGATAAATATATCAAAAACTTAGCATATGAGATTTGGGAGACATAAACTAAAAGGTGAATATTTAATACAGCACACAGTGATTGAAACTGTAGACTCATTTAAGGACCTGGGTATATGGGTAGATTCAGCTATGAGTTTTTCTAATCATATCAACCAACTGGCTAATGATAGTTATAGAACTATAGGTTGTATAAAAAAGATTTATAAAGTCTAGGAAATCAAACATAATGAAGTAATTGTTTGTTAGTTACATTAGACCCAAACTTGAGTATGGAACAACAATATGGAAACCCTATAGGAAAACAAGCATGAATAAAATGTAAAGAGTACAGCGGAAATATACTAAGGGCATCCATGGATGTGAAAATCTAAGTTATTATGAAAGACTAAAATATCTGAACTTGTACAATGTCTCTTGCAGATATTTAAGAGGATATCTTATTTCTGTATATACGGCATTTAGGGACAACTACCTCTGGGAATGTTTGGGGTTATCAAAAAGTACTAGAGAATCATCAGATAACCTATGTAGAAGGTTCTATAGGAATGAGAAGTTTACTAATTGGTTCTCTGACAGAGTACCTGATGCTTGGAACAGACTACCAGATTACATTAAAGCAAGTACGAGTTTAGATATTTTTGAGAACAGCCCAGACATTTATTATGGGAACAAGTGTTTTGGTATATTGGCAAGCTAGAAAGGCATTAATGCCTGTGCTTGAAACATTTGTATGTATGTAATATGCTAGTGGTTAGTAGATGAAATTCCTGTTTTAGGGATAAAAAGGAAAGCTCCTAGAGAGTGAATGGAGTTCACCTGTTCGGGAAAGAGCAGGGAGAGGACTGATGACATAGAATATGTTTTTTAGGGTGTGTTTGATGTTTTTAAAGCTCTCATTGGTAGTAATGTCTGTTGGCAGAGATTTCTAGAGCTTGGAAATTACATGTGAGTATAGGCACTGTCCACTCTTTTATCAAATTTTATTAAGTTTATAAAATTTTAGATTATGATCTATTGTGACACCTAGGAGCTTTGTCTGGTTTGCAGGTTCTGTCTTGGTACCATTTGAAGAAGAGACTAGCATGGTTTAGATTTTTTTGTTTTTGAAAACTATTAATTTAGTTTTGTTTCAGTTTAGTATTAGTTGATGTTTGGTGAGCTATATTTCTGCGTCCCTGAAAGCAGTTGAGATTTTTAGATGAAGTTCCTG
>NC_056742.1:217420308-217586676 GCF_019279795.1 Protopterus annectens | reverse complement strand
CCATATGCATGTTGTTCCATCCTTTACCTTGACCGTGTGTATTTGTCCGTCCAGCCACGCTAATCTCCACATGTGATGTCCCAGTTTCCCATTCTTTGCCTGTAGCACCCTGTTAGGACGTCCTGTGTGGTAGGCACCTGTTCCGCTATATGTGATCGACTTCACTGCAAAGATAATCATCGATGCGGTGGTCCAACGACCCGACTTGTCCACATGTGTACACTTATGTGCACCGTGTGGTATGCAATCCTAAATGGTTTGGACGGGTACATACTACATGCCGGATGTACACATTCTGCTGACACATTCACATGCAGCCATTTACATATCTGTACCTGCAGTGGGTTGGTGACATGTGGGGTACGTATTTGCCCGCGTGGCATTGCCTAACACAAACTTCTTACCACAGTTCAGGTATGCACATTGTGTGTGGTTGTATAGCTGCACACGGATGCTAGCAGGTTTGGGTGCAGGGGTATACATGGGTGTCACTGACATGTACAATGAGGCTATTGTGTAGTACATCCGAATGCATGGGTTCTGCTTCTGGATATTGCACTTCATCATACACCATCCAGTGTATGCAACAGAGACGTTGCTGGGTCTGGGATATGTTGCTATGCACATGTTTGCCTGTGTTTGAGGTATCTTGCTTCCTTACTGTTGTTATGTCAGCACAGCTACCCGGCTATGTACTGTCACTACTGCTTGTGACCATTATGGTTGGCACCTTTTCCAATGCCCATAGTGGGGCATGTTATGTGGACACTTCGGAATTCGCAGGACTACACATACCCAGGGCTAGTGCAGTTGACAGAACTTCACTTGTTTGCCATACTATGAGCTTATTCTGTAAGCGTTTGGGTTCCTTATTTCTTTTCTTATGCTATGTCTGTGTTCCATATTGTAATGTATATGTTTTATGCTACTATTTACATATATATTGCGGGAATTTGCGTGGCAGGGGATCGGGGGTCATTTTCCATTTTTACAATTGTTGCAGGGACACGACTGTCCAATCAGGGACTGTCCATGGCACATTGGGACAGCAGGTGACCCTGGTGACCATGCCCATGTCGCTGCTGGGGTTTCCACCTTTTCCATTTTCCGATCTGGGATATTTCCGGGACTCACATCTGCCTTTACAGGCCGACACATACAAACGGTCACTATATAGCATAGAAATTCACTTGTTTGCCTAAATAATTTGCTTATTATTGTGGCAATTTCCTTGCTTATTCTGTTTATTGTGTCATTTCGGTATTTCTGTTACAGAAATAACCAATTCATGCTACCATTACATTACATACGGGATATCATTGTGTCCTACAATCGTAGCACATCAGCCATTTCTAATACGTTTTTTCGGGACACAACTGTCCATGGAGAGACTGCCCCAACCAAAGTGGGACAGGTGGTGACCTTAGTCGCTGCTCCTATGTCGGTGCGGCGCTGACATGTGGCTGTACACCTTCTCTGAGTGTAAACACTGACAGTGCATTGCGGGACGGCGGTCTTATGCGTATCCTTTGCTCCTTGGACGGGTACACTTATGCCTTCGTGGCTTCTATTTGCTTCTCCGTTAATTTGGAACGGGGACTATGTTGCATACTGTACGTGCGTTTCATTCTGCACGGGACCTGGCTGCTGCCATTACTATTGTGGGCGGACCGTGGCTGTCAGCACATTAGGTTGCTCACCTCATGCCAGCTTAGACACGCCTCCAGACGCATCCTACCTGGGCTCGCTCACGTACACTACGCACGTGTCTGTGATTCCGGTGCACTCTCATTAATATGTATATGGCGCTACTGCGCCGGATATTCCATGCACCGCCGGCGCAAGCCTTACGCCGGCCTTGCGCCGAGCTTCATGAATCCCGGGGTCTGTCTTTATGGACGCCCCCAGGTTATAGCTCATTTGCTAATATCTCATTGTATAGGATATTCTGAAGATTATAATTGCTTGAATAGAAATAAATGCTGACTGATGCTAGACAGGAAGTGCCATTATTTCAATGAATCCTCTTCATTCTACCCCATGCTGTTTATGAATGAACTATCACTGAAGTGTAGCCACTAAAAATGTAAAGATGAGTTGTAGGTAGTAAGAACTGCCACATGAAAAAAAAAATCAGAATTATGTCAGCATCCATCCTATCCCTTAGATACTTCATTGGTCCATACTTGTAAGCAGGTATTGCTGAAGCAATCATTCATAAAAAGGAAGCAAGGCTGACATGAACCTCAGTACACAGCCACAGTCTCCTGTATTTGTAACATATTACAGTATGTGAATATCTATTTTTGAATAGATAGCTTTTTGCTTTCTATCTTTTGTTTTGGCAGCATCATAGATTAGGTGGATTTTGATTAACCATGGCAAATATCTAAAGTTGACATCAGTATCTATAGCTGTTAGGTTATGCTGTAATTCATTTTCTTAATTTAGATTAGTTACATTAGTAGTATATAGGCATGTTTTTATAAGTTATTACTGAATTCATACATGCTTTGCAGTTATCATACTTAGGTTCATGGTTATCCATAACTAAGTGTCCTGACCGGCCACCCTATTAAATCATGTCTTTTTTTCCTTATAGGTTTTATAGATAAAATTAATTAAGAGGAGTCTTATTTTGATGCAGATTATGAATCTACTGAATGCTTGCTACATAACTGATGCATACTTGTGGTAATGTAAAAGACATTTATTTGCCTTTTTTGCTACATCTACAGATGAGGTTATGCTGACCCTTAAGCTGCCATTAGATGTATTTCCTCCATAATATGTCTGGTGAGTAAAAAGTGTGACTTATTAAGGAATGCTGCAGTACATCCTTAGTTTTTTGGGGGGGTTTTTCCATAGACTTCTGCATGCTGCTTTGGAATTTAATAATGGAAGAAAAAACATATACATAATCTGTGTGTTATTTGTTTATTTTTATTGAAAACACTGCAGCACATCTATTTATTTAAAGCTTAAAATACCAGCAAAACTATGTTGAGTTTATAGTTTTGATGTCATTCACTCCAGCCTTTACCCCAGGCATTCAAACCACATAATTATCTTCATCGCCAAGATTCTAATGTAATTTACCAAATCATATTGCTGATGGTAAAGAGAAAGCATGCATATCTGTTACATTTTTAAGGCAGTATCCAAAGAATATGAAACAAACTAAAAGCTGTATAAAATGGAAATGAAAAGTTCAATTAGGACTGAAAATAAAGGTAAATTAATGGTTTTAGGGCTAGCCTTAGCGATTGTGAGGCCCAATTTTCAATAATTTTGGTGGGGCACAAAAGCTGATATTTTCCACATATGACCTCAACTCTCGAACCATGCTGTTTTACTGGACGTAAGACCATTTTAGATTAGGGAATAGGAACATATGCTGTTAGTTATTACTGCATATTAATAATAAAACAATATGTTTACTTATTAGCTTCTATTTTGCCATAAGACATATTAAAACATAAGTAAGTAAACAATTGGATTCCTGGATTGCTCCCAAATTCAGCATCTCCTCCAGTTCATGTCTTAGGGTCTACTTAAGTCAATCAAGTGCACTATTAGGGACCTGATTCACGGGCTACTGAAGATCTGTGTCCACATGGTGCTTCATCAGGCGGCTGCTCTCTGCTTCAACAGTATTGAACAGTACTGACTAAATCTCCTGAACCTGGGTAAGAGATAACTGCACACTCCACCCTTGTCTACTTCCCAAAATGTGTTTGTCTGCTTCCTTTCTCTTCTTCCCCTCATTTGAATCATGCTTTACTCTCCTACACATTCCCTGCCCCACAATAGTATGGAATACAAATACTTTGTTCTTTGAATTTTATTTTCCCAACAAAAAAAAATATAGTGTTTGGGGTTAAAGCAGTGATCAGGTACTCTTCCTACTTATTTTACTGGCTGAATTATTCTATCTATCTACTTATGATTGTGTTCATTAATGCTACATATTATCCTGAGATACCTCTTGGCATACTTGCTCTTATATTGCCACTGTTGCATCAATATTGATTAAACTTACAGTCAATATGTTTCCACAAAATGACTTAAATGTTGAACATCAGCATCAAATTGCTCAGTGAAAGTAATATTCTCAACTCTCAGGATTTTCCTTAGAAACAGCATTGCTTAAATACCATCTCACTTTCCACTACTTCTGAAAGTTTAATTTTATTTATTGAATACTTTAATAAAGTTGGTTAGTAAGCTAATACAGAGATCTTTCCCAGCCACCTCACAGTTCACAAGGGCAAGAGTAAGGACTGCATGCAAGGGTAATTCAATAAATAATTAAATAAGTAAGGATACAGTAAAAGTAATTACAGTTCGAAAATGTGCACACTAATCGGGCAAAGCAATCAGTGTTCTCATCGTAAACTGAGTGTTCCCCCCAGGAAGTAGCTCAGTCACTTCTCTTTCTCTACACCACCAGCAGACAATGTAACATGTAATAAACAGCTGTTCATTCACTGTAAACTACTCTGTAGAGCAGAATATTCCAGTGCATTAAAAATAATAAAAAACAATTTCAATACTAGGAGTATATCTACAAGGAGCTCTGTGGCTTATGTTGCAATGATTTGCCTCTTAAAATGGATGCTTTTCATTATTTAGTAACTTTATTCCTCAGTGTTATGCCATAAAACTGTACATTTTATTAACAGACAACAGTATGAGGCAAACATTACATTTTATATAAGAAACTATACAAATACATATCCCAAATACACAATTTACACTTTCCAGGAGATACCACAGTGGAGTCAAATATTCAAAAAAAAAAAAAGAAAGAAAGAAACAGCAGACACAGCAATATACTGTGCAGCCATAGAGCATGCTCAGTACATATCTCGGATGCTCCAGATTACCAATTGCCAGAAGAAGAACATTAAAGTAATTTTGTATAATGACATTATTTACAGAAAGTAAGACTTCTTTTTCTTAAATGATATCATTGCATAATAGCAGCCCATCGCTCTTGTATGTTGTAATTCAGAATTTACTCAGTTGACTTGCTTTATTCATTGGGCTTCATCCTAGTGTACAAACCTAACTAGCTGTGGGTACATTATGTATTAACAACTCCCAGTCATGGATTATTGTTAAATTAATCACTAATAAACATGTTTTAGCAGATGAGCAACATCAGAATGCCTTAAGGAAGCCCAGATGGATGCAGGCAGAACATATAGAACCCACACATTTTTTCAGACTTATATAATACATCATCCTCCCTCCCCACAAAAAAAAAATACTCCTCAATCTAATCCAGTCCAATCCAACCCAATCCAATCCAATCACATTCTGTGTTTTTGGTTTCTCTGTCCCCCATTTTGTGTGCACTTGTAACACTGTGGTAACCCTGCAGAAAATTTCTAAAAGAGTCAAACTGTTTTTGTTACTATTTTTCCACTGTCAGTCAAATTAATCATTTTTGTCTCTGCCTTCTACCATTCAGTGCACGCAAAACACGTTTCACTGCTTTGGCATTGTTTCGTTCTCATCTGTGACTGCAGCAGGCAGTTCTCTGCCCTACTGTTGAATATGTAACATTCAGTCATAAGTCTTAATGATAAGAAATTACCTCTTATTTTTTTTTGTATATACTTACTAGTGTTTGTTTTCATTCTGTCAGAGACTGATTATTCTACAGTTATTTCTTCTAAGTGTATTCATTAGCAACCAATCATAAACACCATGACAGACAGAGAAGTAAAAAAAAAATAATGTACCACAGATTTTAAATTCAGCCTGGTTTTATTATCTTCAGCGACAGTAAATGGAGCCATACACAAAACCAGATGGTTAGTCTGGCCTGTTTTAGGTGAGCATCCAGCTGCAGCAACTGACTGCTATGGGAATATGAACAGCTAACACTGTTAGCCATGTAACATGCACAAACCTGCAGTTAATAATGATAGTGGACTAGCCACTAGTGCAGTGCAGAATAAAAGATGTTGTCTGCATCATTAACAAGACTTGGATCTACTACAAGAGCAAGACTACCTCTTGGGAAATGCTTTGCACTTCCCTTAGGCAAATAAATCTCTGAGCAGATAAGGCAATGTGACCCTGTCATTATGTAATGAGGGGGACCCAGCGGGAGAGGGCTCTGTTGGGACAAATATGTCCAATTGGCCTGAGGCTGGCCCTGAATGGTACAGAAGACTGCAAAAATGCATTTCAGCAGATATACTGCATTTGTACTTACAATCATTTATCTCTTCTGAGACACAAAGCTGTTTCCAAGACAGCATCATGACGATTTTGTAAATGTCTTACTCCACTTTGATGCAGCACAAAAAGAAAAAAAAATCATCAAATGTGCAGACGTTTAAGCTGACACAGTGGAAAATGAAGCCCCATCCAAATGGCATGCCTGTCTATAAAATATGCACCATTCCATCTGAGCATAGCTTCTATATCAGCCCCTATTTAATGCCACTGGGAGAGGTATCTGGTAAACTATAACCCCCAAAGGGAAGAAAATGCATCATTACTCCAGTTTCAGCTCTTCATTCTTAAAACTGACAGGAATGACTCGTTGGGGAGGTACTGTACCTCTTTGGTACTGTGGCTGTCACAAGAAAACTTAACATTGAGTTTAGTTGTAGACAACAGTCCATGGGAAGCAGAGAAACAGGTAAGAGAAATGGATAATGGTTTTTACCTTCTGGTTTAATTTTACTTGCTGTATCTCTGGAGCTTGTGTGATTAGTTCACTAGGCTAATCTTTTAATATTAATTTATTTTATTTTTATTTTGTTCTGCCTTTATTTCTGATCCAGTTACATATGCCTATGGAAGGCTTACACAGTTATATTGCGTTGCTTAATTACATTACTAATATACACTACTACAAAACTATCAAGATCATGGCAGAAATCAAGTAATTCTTAAATCAGATTCCTGGTTTTGATTTAATCTGATAAACAATAGCAAATTGATGTGTTATCATTGTATAATTGTTATGATAATGCATACTTTCACGCATCCTTCTATTAACTCATTCATTTTGCCCCATCTCTCAGCATGATATAGCTGCCTACATGATTTGTTCCTTTAAGTTCAGTTCCTCATTTACCTGCCACTAGCTTGGAAAATACACATTTTTAATAATTTTTATTTTATTTCACAATTAAATGATAAGTGGGTTGGTTCAAAGACCCTTTTCTGGCCAATGGACAAATTACACCAAAAAGGAAAAGTATTCCACAATATAAGCACATTTCATTGTTTCAGGGCACTGATCTTTTTCAGTACCCCAGTGGGATAGACTTATATATACTGTACAGGAAATGTCACAGTAACGTTAACAATTCTGCATGCTGCTGCCATTTCGTTTTTCTTTCTTTTTTTCTCGTAAAGGATGACGGTTCAGTTGTTTTATGCTTATATATGCCTTTTGTGAGATGAAATGTTAAGTATATACAGATTGAAATAGTTGCTTTCTGAGAGTGATGCCTGTTGATGGATTTTGGTCTGCTGGAAATTAGTAGACTCTGAGTTATGACATTTTTCATCTTCTGAGATGTCTGCTGATGGATCTGTTTTGTCAGAGATTACCAGACTCTGAGTTAGGCCCTGTCTGCTGTTTTAAAGGTACATACTTGACATTTTGCACTTGCATGAAGGTTACTCGTGTGATTTTTGTACAATTTTACATAAATGTTTTGACAAAGCTTGCAAGGACACAGTAAGAGGTCAGAGGGTGATTGTGAGATTTCAGCTTTGAAAAATGAGTTCATATTGGTTACCGTGCTGACATTTACTTTTTCAAAGTATAAATGTCTATACTTGGAAAAATAACATTGTTACATTTAGATGACACTGTTTGCCTTTTTTTTTGTTTGCCTTGTAAGCTTCCTTACTTATTTATAATATTGGAGGACACTTGTACTTCCCTCCTGCTTGCAGGCATGTTTTTTCTTTTTCAGTAATACATGAACAAGTTGCAGTAAGCAAGTATATTATTCATGAACATACATCATAAGTGTCTCCACAGGTGACCTGTCTCTGTCTCTTCCTCATTCCCAGCTCATTATCTTTTATGACCCCCAAATAGTACTTATTAGGGTCTATCAGGGTCTATACTAACCTTTTCAATGTCAGATTACCCCAGCTCACCCATTTTGCAGCTCTCCTTCTGAAGATTAATCTTTAAAGTGAAATAATATGTGTATAACTTAACATCACATTGCATAGATGTGGAAGTATTTCTGTTTGTAATTTGAAGTATACTGTTTACAACTGTGAATAAATATCATTTGATGTTAGATTGGCACTTATACAAAGCTGGGAAGGTCGAAAGTCTGTTTTCAACTTTTTGTAATGCCGATCTAGAAAATGTTCGACTCCATATTAGTGAATGGTAGTGTGCGTTCGCTAATGTGGAATCAGCATTCTGATAACAGATCACACTACATTGGGAATCCGGAAACATACCCTTTTCTCACTGTAGTATGAGCTCAGATTTAACACACATAATATGCAGGAAGTGTGGGGGGTGCAGTGGGGCTTGCCCAGCTGCAAAAACATTACTGGTAACATGGATTTTCAACACTGGAACATCCGGTGTTCAAATATAGATTCCATGTTACCATTTCCAAAATTCTGATAATTCATTATTACCAATTTCGGCAAACTGGTTTGATCAAAAGGTGGAAAATTATTTAGATTTTTAACATTTTGATAGTAACCTTTTGGCTCATTTGATAGTATTTATTACATTTTATGTTGATTCCTATAAGGTGATTTTATTCACTTAAACTTCCTAAGAACTTTTAAGCATGATTTGGAGCATGTTTGACATTTTCTTTTCCCTTATGTTTAATAGCTGGATCTTCTAGATGAGACCAGTACTGATTCCCTTTAGATTTATGTTGCATGTAAATGCATTGCTGTAATAACAAAGCATTAACTAATATAGTTCATTATACCATATTTACTATATGGTTGCCTTACTATTTCAGTGGCCAGTTAAGAATCCCTGAAAACACATTATCGTTTATTCAACATGGCTTAATGTCTAAATCCTTTGCTTCCCCTGGTTTGGTACAATGGTTACGATGTTTACCACATGGACACAAAGTGCAAGTTTTGATTCTTTCCCTCGAAGCAAAATTGGCTCAGTTTAAAATAACTGGAAAGGACAGCTATCCTGGTTACCTATGAACATGTGAACATAGAAGAGGTTACTGATCTACACTAATATACTCTAATACCAAAAAGGGCTAGCAACATAGTTACTACAGGACATTGTAGGTTTCCAAAGTATCATTCAAGATTCTCTGTCCTTCATTAATTTACAAGTTAACTATGACTTCTTCAGAATGGAGTGCATAAATAAAGGAAATGCTTACATAACAGTATGTTAAAGCCACATGATCACCATTAAATGTGTTTTGAAATCAAAGTAAGTAAAGAAATGCTAAGTTTGAATTTAGTTTTAACATGTCATTTCTGTATGCATTCCATGGGCACTAATAATTGTCTTTTATCATAGAGATTTAACATACTGTTTATTTAAGCTTATGTTTTGCTTATGCACTTAAATCTTAAGAAGTCTTCCTTATGCAAAAACAATAAAGTGGTTTGTATTAAACCAGTGCATGAGCTGTGAGCTGTATTCAGTTTTTGATTTTTATTTTTCATGTTGTACTTTTAATATAATCTTCTGACATCTGGTTTTGTCTTCAGGAGTACTATACTGATAATATAAATAATTAATTTATAAACCTTTAGACACCCCAAAAAATAATAATTTTTACTATTTATTTTTGTAGAACAAAATTATATACAAGTTTGGAAAATTTTCCAAAAATAAGTGAATAAATGAATGGAAAGAGAAAGATTTTTAATTTGGTCTAACTATTCAGATGATAGGTTCATAGGTGTTTACTAGGCTAATGACCACAAGGGCCTTTTTAAGCCTAGCCATGCATCCCAAATCTCTGACAAGTTGTGATACCCTTGATAACTGTAAGCATTGGTCTGGGAGATGAACCATTTACAGGTTACCTGTGTCCATTAGAGACATAGGTGCCAAACCAGGGATGAATTTCTGGTTTCCCATCCAATTGTCCAAGTTGCACTTGAATTAGGTTAAGGAGGAGCTCTGCTTCACATGGATGGGGATGCTGTTCAATAGATGGGCTCTGGGATTCATACCTATTTCTCCAGCAGGTCCTATTTATATCACAGCCGAGGTTTAAGTCTTTAGAATGGGTAATTCTGGTGCTGTTTGTTTTGTGGATATGCAGGAGGTCCATTAGAGTGGGGTCTGACAATGACCTGTATGCCAGGCATAGATCTCCCCTCAAAAGCTTATAGGAGTCAAAATGCAGGGATAGGGCCCTGAGGTGGTCTGCATAGGACATTTTGCTTACACCCTGTATTCTTTCAGTGAGGAACCTCTGACATTCCATTTGCTGGATATGCTTGGTTAGGTACATACCAAAGGAGCCATTGTAGTCAATGATAGGTCTGATGAATGCCAAATACAGTGGAACAATGACTTCCTTGGACTTTGCTTACCTTTGTTTATAAGTTATGCAACATATAATGATTGCCTCACTACTGCAGACACGTAATGGTCAAAAGCTAGAGTACTATCTATGTGTGTCGGTAAGTCCTCGACTAATGGGTCACCTCTAAGGTGTGTGTTGTCAATATGATTGTTACCAGGGATCTATGACTTCCCAAACGATACTATTATGCATTTCTTGGGTTACGTTTTAGACCACGGGTCTGACACCAGTTGTTTGCCTGTGTCAGAAACTCTTGGAGAATATTTGTGTCAGTGTGAGATTCAATGACAGATAGTAATTTGCAATCATATGCAAATTTAGTCAGCCAGAGACCACTGACATTGACCTTGACTTCGGAGAAGTAAATGCCAAAAAGGAGTGGTCCAAGGACTGATCCCTGAGGGACTCCACTTGTGAATGGCCTCCTTGTAGAGGTGGACTCCCCAAGTATAAATTCTTGGGTCCTATCTGTGAGCCAGTTGGCCATCCATTGGGTGACATACGGGTTTGCACCTGACCTCTTGAGTTTGTCAACAATGCCTGAGTGGAGTATTGTGTCAAATGCCTTTGCCAAGTCAAGGTAGGCAGTTTTAATGATTTTGCCCTCATCCATTGCTTTGGTGATCTTCTCAAAGAAGTCCACCAGGTAAAGTAGGCATGATCTGCCCTTGACAAAACCAAACTGGGATGGGTCCAGTGTCTGGAGGTTTACTATATCTTTATTGATTGTCTACATGATAATTCTTTCCATGGCTTTACATAAAAGACTAGTGAGACTTATGGGTCTGTAGATAGCCCACCTTTGTGTAGAGGGATGACTGTTGCCATTCTCCATTTATGAGGCATGAAGCCTGTTTGGAGGCTAGAGTTAAATAGTAATTCCAGAGGCCCTAATAGGTCATGTTTCATGCTACTTAGAAAGTATCCTGAGATATTGTCTGCCCCCGTTGAGCAGTGTTCTTGGTCTGATTTTAGATTAACTTAAATTAATCAGAAAAGATAGATTATTAATTTGAAACATAAAAAGTTTTATGTTATGAAGATTATTTCCAATTCAGAATTTAAAGGGGGTATTCATAGACCCACACCTCATAGATGCATAAAAGGAATCTACAAATCATGCCACGAAACATATATTTGAATGAGAAAAGTGCAAAGAAGCAGAGCTGCCTTTGGAAATTCTCTGCTCTTAGAGGGAACACCCAGTACATTTTCACATATTTGAACTGGTGTAAGCTGACATGAAACAACTGTAGAATCTCATATGCTGGCATCTTTTTGTCAAAGGGTAAGGAATGTAGATGTGCAGAGATCACTGGACACTTTCTGCAAGAGTTTGTACTTGTTGTGGCTACGTAATGTGGTTCCTGTAGATTATCAAACATTTTAAAGTTGTTTTTATTCACTGAGGGTGTCCTTATATGGACATCCCTTTATAACTTTTATAATGTCGGAAAGAGGAAAGATAGGACAGTCAAAAATGGGAGAGAGAAAACAAGTAATACATGGAAAAAACACATTAAGAGTGTTGTGCAGGAGGTGGAAGAGCATTTTCTCTCACCTATTAATACTAATCCTCCCTTTTACTCCTTCTAACAAGTTATTTTCCAAATTTGTTTCCTAGCTCTTTAGAAGCTGCTACTGCTAATTAATGATACTTTATTTAAATGCTGTATACTTGTTGATTACTTGTATACCTCTTTTTACTATGTTCATTATGTAATATATATATGTATATATATATATATATATATATATATATATATATATATATATATATATATATGGATTCCATACATTTGGTCGAATTACGCTTAGTCGAAAATGATTCCAGGCATTTAACTTCACTGAAAACTCACTTGACTGAAAGCTCACTTGGTCAAAGTTCATTTGGTAGAAAATGTAATGTTGCCCCTGCCCACTGCAGTGAAAACCTGGAGTGAGAATTTTAAATAAGGGGGTTGTGAGGAGCACAGCCCCTCACAATGGGGGGTTTGTGGGGCATAGCCCCCCACATTATGCCAATAGTTTTTACTAAAGATATATATATATATATATATATATATATATATATATATATATATATATATATATATATATATATATCAATGCATTTCTAACGGATATACCTTCTTATAATAGTGAATAAATTAAAATTAGGTGGGGGGGGCTAAAGTTAGAGAAATTACCAATAATCTTTGAGCATTATGAACTAGTAGGCACAATACTTAGTGAAGTAGGGATTAGTTTCATAAACCTGAGGAATAAACTCAGATTTTTTGATTTCTCATTGATTTCCTTGTAAACATTATCAAATGAATGCAAACCCTTATAAAGAGATATTTCACTAGGTTAATTTGTTTATCCTAATTATTTGTAAAATTATAAAACAATTGCAAATGCATTTTTACCAAATTATACTAAACTCAGTTCAGAACTATAGTCTGCAAAGAAATACAATTTTTTCTTTAAATTTTTGTGCTGCATGTCAAACCTTCACCAGTAAGGAAGTTGCTATTTATATCTAGCTAGCTGATGCTGAACTGCGTCATAAATACCCCAAGGTGAGAAGACCAAAAGCATGTGAAGACATAACTGTGCCATTTTGGCTGACTGACTTCCAAACCCATGTGAAATATACAGCATGGCTTTTTTACCATAATGTACAACTCATAGGTAATGAAGTCCATACATATGATGAGTTCCCAAAGGGCATGAATCACTTTGAGGTCAACCATAGTGACACAAGCAGATCTGATGTGATTTGGAACTCCAGCTATAAAATATTATAAGGTGAACCATCTCAGAGGTTTCTAACAAAGAAGATCAAGGGGTTTCAGCATGTACCTTACACATACTGACTCTAGTCCCTGTCACTGTACTCCATATTGTATAGACTTCTTAGGGAAGATTTATGCCTGACCTACAGAGCAATCCAAGTCCCAGACCTAATGAACATGCTGCATATCTGCAATTCAAATGTGATTATGACTACCCTTTCTAGGGATCTAAATATGACCTGCAACTTAAATAGGACATGCTGGAGGGACAGATTTATCTCCCAGCAACTGCTGTATCTTTCGAAGAGGCTACAAATTCATGTAAACCACAGCACCTCTATGACACTGTTCAAGAGGAACCTGGATTTGTGGAGGGGTCACGGTAAGTTCTTACCTGGGATAGAGCCTACAACCCTCCTGGTCATGGGCAGTCATCACTAAATGCAATCTTGGGTATTGACTAGCATTTCTATGATAATACATTGTGATGAAACAGCTAGGCTTAAAATGACCTCTGAGTTGATAGCCTAGTAATCTCCCATGATCCTATGATCCTATGACCATTTGGGAGAGCTGTTGAGTATGGAACAAGTTGGGATCTCTCACTTGTGAAGATATATTTTCACAAAAAAATGAGAATGCTAAAGTACTGGGAAGGGTAATATACTTTAGAAATAGATCCATGCATTCTTTTTTCAGTGATATAATATAAAAGGGAATACTGCATCTTCAATATTAGTTAAGCAACATCAGGCATGGAAATGAAAACCAGGTAGGAGCACTAGCAGTTTTAGTATGGGAAAACTTATGTAGTGTAAAGAACCTAGAAATTCATGAAGAAGGCAGCCATGTTATTAAGAAATTATAGTTTGCCAAAAAGATGGTTTATCAAGTATAAGAAACACAACATTATTGAAATTATGTATTCTGCATATCTATATATCTACACAGCTTTATGGAAATTATATATTCTAGAAAAATACAAAGAGTGAAGTTAAGCAAGAGAGAAAATGAATAAAATATCAACTCCGTCAATAAATAAAGTTGCAGAATCTATGATCAGTTTACTTAGTAGTGTCAAAAATTGCTCTGCGGCCAAGATGTCAGAGTGAGAGCAGCAGATTTTTGATGCTCTGCCTATAAATTTCATCTCTGACAGGATTTTAATGGAAAATTTTTAAACTCACTGGAAAATCCATCTCGCAAATACTTTTACTACTAAAGTGGATTAGCAGCTGGGAAAAAAATTGAGTTTTCAGTGATTTTTTCTCACAAACTTCCTGTCAGGACTTCAACAACAGTATACAGCCTGCTGTAGTCATTAGTCATTCAAAATCCTCAGCTCAAGACAGTTTAATGAAAAAAGATTTACAGACTATAATTGCGAATATACAAGATCTCTCTATAAAAATGGACAATTTAGAAAACATCATGGAAAATATGAAGAAAGAGAGTAAAAAGCAGATAGAAGACTTAAAGGAGATTATTTCTAAACATTCAGAACAAATAATAGGATTAGAAGAGTCTGTAAATGAATTAGATGGAAGACAGATGGAGAATGAAAACCAAATAAATACTCTATTGAAACAAAACAATGCATTAACAGAGAAAATGGAGGACCTAGAATCAAGATCAAGGAGAAATAATATCAGAATTTATGGAGTCCCTGAAAAGTCAGAAGGAAATAACATGGTTATGTTCTTGAATAACTGGCTGCCTAAGGTACTGAATCTTCCTGAACCCTTGTCTTATGAAATTGAGAGGGCACACAGGTCACTGACAAACCCCTCTGCATCTAATAATTCATCTTCAGCAAGATCAATCATAGTTAAATTCCTGTCAACACAAGATAAAGATCTAGTGTTAAGATCTGCCTGGACAGGGAATCCTATTCAAGATAATGGAAGAATTTTTAGGTTCGATAATGACTACACATCTGTAACCATGACAAAAAGAAAAATGTGTGTTCCTCTCATTAAAGACCTCGAAAAAGCTGATATAAAAGCCCAGTTACTTTTTCCAGCCAGAATAAAAATCACACTTCCGGATGGCTAAAAAGTTTTTAACAATATTGAGGAAGCGACAGACTTTGTCAGAAAACACAAGTTACTTGACAAATTAGAAGATATGGATTTGTCACTACCCAGTTTAAAGAGACAAGCTAATAATGGCAAGGCAACACTGAAAGACAAAACCACCAAAAAACTTAAAGGGAAGTAAGATATAAAAGCTATAACCTCCAGTGATCGTGGTCTTTTTTATAAAGGAAGAAGAGAAGGGAAGATGGGAGGAAGGAAGAAGAAATAAGATCAACACAAAATTTTGAGGTAAAGTTGTTTAATATACTTATGTTAATATATATACATGATTCTCCTTTTCTTTCGCCCTGTTTGCTCCTGTTGCTAAATAACTTAGTATGTCATCTTTTTCCACTACCCATTCATTTTATTAGGCTATTACCCCTTATATATAATAATTAGATTCAAAGGATTGATATGGCTTCATGGGAGCATTGAATTTGTTAGGTGTAGGGTATTGAGAAATACACCTTGTTGTACTTAACAGGTCCTATAGCATGGAAAAGGATCGTTTTCATGCACCTTTACTATAAGAAATTTATAATATTAATATAAAACTTGTCTGGAGCAGGATAAAACTGCACCTTGGTTTGTGATGGGAGGGAAGTTTAGGACTTGATCATATAAGGCTAGAAAGACACTCTCGAACGTTAGTACTAATGTATTAAATTTGTGACGCTTTTATTCTCTTTGTTTTTTTAGAAAAAGGAAAAACAAGAAAGTAAGAATAGTGCTGGTTAATGGGATGGGGTGGGTTAAGTGTTCTCAGGAAGACACTCAGTATATTTTTTGCACTGTTAATGAAATGTTTCTTTAATAATCAGTATTAACCCACTTGTCCCTTTTTCTTTTTCTCACATACAATGGCTTTCACACTAATAATGCACGAGCGCACCAAAGCTTGAATAGATTTTGAAAGCCTGTACTCACCTCAAGATTTCAGTTGTTTTAAGGGTTGACAAAAGCTTCACAAGAACTAAAGCTCGAGCTTTTCAAATCCTGTCAGATCATCAGATCAGCAATAGACCGTGGGAACTTTGCATTTGCGATATAATTGACCTTTAACCCTGTGGCGCACATCAGGAATCATCTGCGACGATAGAAAATGGTGGATTACAACAGTTACAGCAGCTACACGGTCGTGAAAGCCACAAACTAACTCAAAACATTTAAATAATGACTTCAAGTCTAAAAAAAAGAGAAAAATAAAACAGAATTTTATCTATGCAGCTTGCGTGTGTGCCACTATCAGACATTTGTAAGTACATTTATGTACTTGAATATAATAAATAGATTACTGTTAGACAAACATTGTTGAGCATAAGCAAACCTGAAATGCTTTCCTAGTGTCAAGACTAACCAGGATGTTTTTATGATAGAAGTTTCAGATGAAGGTTATTCTTAAAGACACATAACAGGGAAATAAATCTGATGTTTGAAGGTTTTGTGCATATTAATTTTTAAAAAAGCACTGAAACAAATCTTTTATTAAACTAAATCTTTTAATTAACATTTTGTCCCAACAATGGGATTTATGTTCCAAGATATGAAAATTGTTCTTACGCTATGGTATTAATAAATCACATTGTAGTGAAATAGAGATAACTAAGCTAAACTAGATAAACGTCCTAAGAGAATGGACGAAAGAAGAGAAGGGATGAGGTTTATTTTACTGAATTTGGAATCAGAGTAGAATCATTACGTTATTAATATCGTTATTCTTATACTTAGAAAAGTTATAGCCTAAGAACTAAACATCAAACAGAAGTACAGATGGACTCATCTCCCCAGTAGCAATACATACATCACCAAGATACTAAGACAATTGTTAAGTTATGTAACAGAAGACGTTGAAACATATATAATTTTATTCTTTAGCTTGAAGGAGTGAGGAAGAAGGAAAGGAAAGATGGGAGGGGAGGAGAAAGAGAGAAGAAAGGTTGAACCACATTAACAGTGTATTAACACAGTTATTGAATGTTTATTGAACATGCCAAGATATAGGTTGGCATAGTACACTATGGCATATAGAAAAGTCTAAACATGAAATATAGTATATAGGAGGGTAATTCTTTGAGGCACACACCCAGGATCCTGAGCAGTAATAGTATGTAATACATGAAATTAAAGTGGAAATGTATACAATCTTCAGATAATTTATATGTGTACACCAATTGATTTATGAGACATACACTTAATTTAATGTTCTTCTCATAGCATATAAACCTTACAATTTTGCACTGCAAGTAATGATAAGAGACATTTATATTAAGCCTAAGAATATAAAGGGAAATACATAGTACAATAAGAGCAGTAACCAACTATAGGAGCAAAGTGGTGGAAGGGTGAAAGGAAAGGGTGAAGAGATAAAAGAAACGAAAATTAAGGATTATTATTTAATTACTAATTAAACTCTTTTACAACATGAAATACTAATGTAATTAGTAAATCTGAATAAGATATCAGCATATTACTCACATTTTAGACATAATCAAGAGTTATTGCTGATTATATCTGTTTCAGTTTCTTATAATATTGTTTGAGTCAGTTAAATGTATACTGAAATATGAGTATGTAACCATTTTTTTTAAACATTATCTTATATAAAGAATAAGAATGTTCTTATCATAACTGTATCTTATGTATGTTCAAATCCATATAGAATATTTCAGTAGAAGTCTTGAGTCTTCTTGATTTTCAATATAAAACACAATGTAAAGGAAACAAATACACTTATCTGTATACATAATCAGCAGGAGACAGAATCATCACTATAAGGTTGATTAGGCATAGGTTTGTCAGTGATGGTGGCTTGGATGATATGTTCATCAAGTCAGGAATTTAATTTTCCATGTTTAGATTTGTATATAGTTACGAATGTTTTGTTAATCTTATTTGTTTTGAAATACCCACCCATAATGAAACCCATCAGACGCATTTATATCCATGAAAATGTTTGCATATAAATGCATGTCTTTAAATGTTAATGGCCTAAATAATCCTATTAAAAGGGGGAGTATAGTTAAATATTTGAAATTGAACAAAGCAGATATAGTCTTCCTACAAGAAACCCATATTATTAATAAAGACTTAGATAGAATATCTTTTAATGGTTAAACGGTTCTTGCAGAATCCCACTATCAAGTCAAAAGAAGGGGCACAATGATATTATGGAAAAACTCATTACCAATTCCCAAAATTGTAGACACATACTCGGACAAGAATGGCATGTTATGCCTAGTAGTTCTACAAATTATTAAAAGATATGTAACTTTAGTGAATACATACTGGATACCAGGTATTGGAGCAGAAACTGCGAATAGACATTTAGAGTTAATAACTACCAAAGCCAAAGGAGAAATAATACACGCAGGTGACTTTAATTGTCTTCTTTCTGCAAAAGACACCACTAAAAACGATAAATTTAAAATGTCCTCAGCAGCCAAGAAACTTAAGAATTTTATTGACATACTAGACCTTAGAGACATATATGTTATAAAAGAATCACAATCATTAAATTACACCCATTACTCTTATAGGTATGGTACGCAAACTACAATTGATAAAGTACTAGTTACTAATGACTTAATTTCTAAAATAAAAGAAGTTCTCATCAGCTCCTGTCCACTATCGGATCACAATGCCATATTATTCAAGGTTAATATCATACCAAAAGATCTAATAACATGGCAAAGATTACCAGCATATATTGTTACTATTACTGGATTTAAAGAATGGCTTCTAAGTGAAATAAAATTCTATCTTGATATAAATGACAATAATGAGACTTCAAAAAACATCTTATGGGATTCCTTAAAATCATATCTATATGGTAGAATCAAAAATTGTTATCTAAATAAAAGAAAACAATGGGACAATGTACTAATAAAAATACAATCAACAATTGACGATATGAGAAAGAATTTAAATACTAAAGATATCAAAACTAACTCAGAGCTCAAATTATTAAATGCAAAGTATGCAGAAATTGTAAATCACAAAGTGGCAATAAACTTAGAGAAACTTAAAATTCAATCTTACTCAGTAAACCCCAAAAACTTACACAGACTGGCAGTCAAATCGAAACATCTAGCGAAAATTAACCATATAAAAGAAATTACTGATAACACAAAAATGAAACCAAAGCAAGTGACAGACTTGAAAGAAATTTTGGAGCATTTTAGAACACACTATGAGAAAATAAATAACACCAACATAAACCCTGATAACATTATATTCAAAAGCAATTTTCTGAAGGAGAACATTAATAAAAAAGTAACAGATAAACAAAATGCTAGTTTGCTTAAACCAATACTTTTAAAAGAAATCAAGGAATCTATCCAAAGCATTAAAAATAACAAGGCCCCAGGACCAGATGGAATTATAGGGGAAATGTATAAATTACTGCCAGAAGACTCCTTAAAAATTCTAGCAGCAGCTTTTAGAGAATTTAGAGAAAATAAAAAAATCTTCCCATCATGGAAGTATGCCATTATCTCCCCCATTTTAAAACAAGATAAGGACCCTAAATTAGTAACATCTTACCGCCCTATCTCATTGCTAAATATAGATTACAAAATTTTTACCTCAATACTTGGGAAAAGACTAAATCAATTTATCCTAAAAATAATAGAAGAAGACCAAACTGGTTTTATTTTAAACAGGAAAGTTCAGGATAATGTTATCAGACTCTTATCTCTAATAGATTTTGCAAATAAGAAAAAGAAAGAATTATCAATAATTAGTCTAGATGTAGAAAAGGCATTTGATTGTATATCCTGGTCGTATTTATTTAAAGTTCTAGAAGCATTTAATTTCTCCCCAGAATTTATAGAATTAATAGATAGCTTGTACAAAAACTCTATATCATATGTCAAAATTGGAGCCTTCTTGTCAAAACAAATTCAAATACGGAAAGGAACTAAACAGGGTTGCCCTTTGTCACCTTTACTATTTGCCTTAGCAGTGGAACCATTAGCAACCTGCATCAGGAATGATAAAAATATTACCAGTTTCGTTGTTAATCTAAACTATACTTCCAAAATACAATTGTTCGCTGATGATATCATATTAACTATTGGGAATATTGATTCTTCAATAAAACACATCATAAAAGTTTTAGGACAGTTTGAAAAAATCTCAGGTTTAAAAATTAATAGTAATAAAACGGAAACATTACTATTGAACAAAAAAATGAATCCAGATTTGAGAAAGCATAGTAACTTTAACTGGGCAAATAATACTTTTAAGTACCTAGGTATACATATAAAATCTAACTGGAAAGAAACCGTGCAAATAAATTATAAAAACTTAATATTAACGATTAAAGAGCTCATAGTCAAATGGAATAAAATATTCTTCACCTTCGAAGAGAAATTATCTCTAATAAAAATGTGCATTCTTCCAAAATTCCTGTTCCTCATTCAAACCCTAAATATTAGTCCTCCTAAAAAAACAATAAAACAATTTAACACACTCCTAATTAAATTTCTATGGTTTCCACAAAAGCCTAGAATAAGATATGATTGGCATTACAGAGAATGGGAAAAAGGTGGAATTACTTTTCCAAACCTACAGCTCTACTCCGATGCAGTTATATTTCACATTATGAGTCAATGGTTAAGTCACAAATACACATCTAACTGGAAAAACTTACATAAAACTATTTTATTGTCCGACACAGAAGAATCAATGAATGATGACATTTTTGCAGAAAATATTAAAATCTTCTTAGCAGTAAAAGGCTCAGTTTATAAAGAGAATAAAAATGAGAAACTACCATATTGTATCAATTATATATTAAACAATTTTAAAAGAATAATAAATGAAATCCATTTATCCAGAAACTTCCTAATCTTAATATTTCCCATAGCACGCACAAAGAATTGCATAGATTCATTTAATACTAAGAAAATAATGGAGATGAAGGGTAATGGTCTAAATTGTTGGCATCAATTCTTAGGCACAAATGATCTATATAAAGCAAACAGTCTTATAGCTAGATACAACATAAATCAAAATAATTGGTTAAACATTCAAACCTACAGAGAATTTCTAATAAATGAATTCAAAAGTAACCAAGTGACTGATATCTCTTTACAACCTAAAATAATAACTCTTTTATGTGAACTAAATTCAACAAATTACAACGTGGGATTTTCATTATCTTAGTTATACAAAACATTAAGAACTGATTTAAAGTTACCTGAGAACTCGCTTTGGAGTTACATAGAAAAAACAAACAAATTTAACTTTACAGAAAATGATAAATCATTAATACTCAAATCAGTTATTCATACAACTTCATCTCCCTACTGGAAACTTTTTACATGGAAATATTTTCATAGATGCTTTATAACCCCACAAAAAATAGCTATAATGTCAAATAATACCACCTGCAAGTGTTGGAGATGTGATGAAAATATATGTGCGGATTGGGCACATATGTTCATCGAGTGCAGAACTGTCACTCCTTTCTGACAAAACTTCAGGGAATTTGCTAAGGCTTTGTGGTCAGATAAATGTATAATCTCAAATTCACTCTTACTGTTTAATGCTCCAATACCAGAACATATTCCAAAAACTCAAGTGCATCTGCTTTGGTCCCTCTTGGCAATTGCTAGAAAATGTATTACTACAAACTGGAAAAGCAAAACAGATCTTTTGTTTTCTGAATTTCTGTTATTGGCCAAAATTGTATGTAATAGAGAACTTCAAACTCTCGCTTCAAGAACAGCAAGAATAACACAAAAGAAATTATCTTGGATGAAGCTTAAAAAATTATTGGATAAAATGTAAGAAATTTAATTGAAATAGACTAGGTTATGGGCATTGTACATAGTTTTGTTGTTTAGAATTTTTTTTGATTGTTCAAAAATGTATTATGTGATGAATACAAGTATGCTGTAGAATATTCCAAGCACTCTTATGAAATTTAATAAAACAAAGTTATACAAAAAAAATTGCTCTGCAGTTGAGAAAAACAAAGGAGAATTCAGTTATGCTGATATATAGAACCAGCTAATTTCATTTCTGGTTTATTTCATCTCTGAGGTCTATTTCGGAGGTATATTATTTAAACAAACTGGATTTTCAGAATTCAAAATCCAGGCAGAAAAGAAATCTGGGTTACATAGATACCTCACATCTTCCTGACTGTTAATTCCTTATAACTGATTAATAAACATATTTGTATAGTAAACTCTCAGTTAATCGGCACCCATGGGAATTAGTAGATGCTGGATAACTGTATTTTCTTGTTTCTTGAGAGTTACTATTAAAAATAGGCTTGACTAACACTGTACCCTATACTATTTGTTTGGTTTGACTTGTTCTCAGGTTGGGAAGTGAGGGAAGTTATTCCTGTCTTCCTTTTTAAAACTCTAAAATTCTAAAAAATGTACGGTATGTTTCTTTGGGAGGAGAAACAGAAAGTGCAACACATGAAAATCGCACTGTATTTCTTCTTTTTTTTCTGGTTGCTTGTGTTCTAGTTAACTGAGAGTATACTGTATTAAAATTAAGAATTATGGAGTTTATAGCATCAGAATATTGATGTGATTATAGTTCCTGATTTCATTTCACCACTAGTGCATGTTTATTGTACTAGCTTCATCAGTTATTAGTCCATTGTTTTATTATCTCTTTCATCTAAAATGACTAAGACAATTATATCTAGTAGCTGTTGACTTCAGGAGATAACTCATACATTATACCACCAACAACATGGATTTCAAAAAAAAACTTTAATTCAATCTTGTTTTATTACAATTGCTACAGTTCATGTAATATGAGTCCTCATGTATGTTGCACATTTTTACTGTTCAGAGTTGTACTTTTAGTACAGCCAAGCAAATTCTATTTATAAAAGAGTTTACATACACTGACCATCAGTATGGCCTTATGGGTCTGTGAATTTACTCTCAATACTGTGGGGATATTATATGTCAACAGTTTTCTTTTTAACAGCAGTTATGTACATGAGCCAGTGCTAGAAATATACATAGTCTGCAAACTTTGTAAAAACATGAAAAATATATCTGTTCAAGACAAAGGCATGTCTATCTAAATAAGCTCCAAGGCAAAAGTAATCAATTCCCAGTGACAGAAGCCAGAACTAAATAATATATTGTAAAATTACATTATATAATTTTCTAATTTTGTTTAGTAAGCACTGGTTTCTTACTATTGTAAAATATGGAGTAAAAAGCCCCCCCCAAAAAAAAAATATATAGTTCTATAGTTCATAAATCAATAACGAAGTTTAAACTAGGCTGTGAATATAAATGGTTGAGTATAAACACATCAAAATCAAAAAGATGAGATGCCACCATAGAGAAGGTTTATTGTTAAAACACTATAAAAAATAATAAAAGTTAAAATCATGGATGAAAGCTTTCAGCCTTTTAAGCCTTCTTCAGTTCCTAAATAACAGGTAATCAGTTCCTTTTTTTAAAAATGTAATCAGCCAATGAAATGTCATCTTTGCAACCACAGCCCCCACAGTATGGGCTTCAAAGGGATTATAACATTCAGTCCCAAGGATTGGTCAGCTTGCAAGTCAGCTGTCCACCTTGTCTGTATAATTTCTGTTTTATTTGCAATATTTCCATCTCTCAAGTCATCCAGTATTAATTCCAATACCATGAAATCAAATCTGTGCTTTGGATTTGATATTACATGTTGTAAGAGTGCATTATTTTTATTTTTATTTCTTATATCACTTAAATGACAGATAATCCAATCCTTGGAGCTTCTGTTTGTGTTGCCAACATAAAAACTCTGACAGCAAGTAGAGCTGGCCAGGTATATGAAGTTCGTGCTTTTGCAGTCTGCATAATTATTCACCTATCGGTCCTATTTGTTATAGGATGTATGTATGAATTATTGCTGCTAATAAAAGTACAACCCTTGCATTTCCTACATGAGAAAGTGCCCTTCCTGACACTCATATGGTTTGAGCATTCCCATTTTTAAAGCAAAGTAACCTATTCAAGTTATTATTTTTAAAATAAAAGTTAGGGTTGCCACCTTTCGTTGTGGCTAAAACTGGAGTAAAGACAGACCCCTCACATCACATGTAACCCTGCCCATTCCCACCCCTCTCCAGCCCATGTTCTGCCCATTTCATGACATCACTGTGACATCAGTGGATGGGAACGCTCTCTTTTTCCATTCCTGATGCCTTCTTTCAGCCGATTTACTATGCTTTTCTGTAAAAAAGCATAGTAAATCAGCCATTGTAACAAACTCCGATAGTGTGTTTGCACAGTGTTTTCTGGACTATCAAAGAGTCAGTTTGATTTCCAGATAGTCCGAAAAAAAAAACGGATAGGTGGCAAGCCTAACAAAAGTGTAGAGTCTCAACTACTACTCTCTTCAAATCTTCATCCACCTCAAGGATTGAATGGTATAATCCCTTTGAAGCCCATACTGTGGGGGCAGCGGCTGCAAAGATGACATTTCTCTGGATGATTACATTTTGAAAAAGAGGAACTGATTGCCTCTTATTTAGGATATGAAGAAGGCCTTAAAAGGCTATTTTATAGTGTTTTACAATAAATCTTATCTGTGGTAGTAGCTCGTCTTTTTGATTTTGATTTACTCTGTTGAAGAATGAGCTGCCTCTGGCAACCCTAAGGAATTTGTTTTATTGAGTATAAAAACATGGGAGATTCTTACCCCTTGATTTAATTACTGTAATTTGCTTTTAAATTATAGTAAGCAGGGAAAGAGAAAGTGCCCATTAAACTAAATTACATTTTCTTCTGGAAAAAGAAATACATTTTTTTATCCGCAATAAGAGGTATATTATACACTTTTGACCTTTGATTGGTTGAACACATGGAATATAAAACATGGAATATAAAATCCTCCAGCTTTCTTACTTTAGTCTGGCATTAATACTGATGTTGAGGCTTTGGGATATCCAAAGGAATTTATCATTTTCATCATTGCACTAACAAGCAAATAAATATATAAATTTATATATGCACTATGCTATAGATAACATACAACTCTGATGGCAATAATGTTTGGCTTAACTCCTAGAGCAGAGCAGTTTTAGGGGAAATATTTGGCACTCTTACTGTAAGTAGTTCATGTTTGTTTGAACAGACTTTTGTTATAAAGTGGAGTCCAATACAATAAGTAAAGTATATTTCTCAATACAAGATTTAATGGTCAGAGCAACCCCTCTTCCAGATGACTTTTAAAATGTGCAACATCTCGGATGAAACTACTGATACCAGTATCAGGAATCAAGTATAAATTACTGCAGACCATGCAAACCATTTCTCATGAAGCACCTGAGATTAGTGCTGCTGTTTGACACCTGGTGAAAAAAAGTAGCAATTGGGCATTCATTCGTAGCTTCCTAGACATTACCATTTATTGGAGATCCTGACAACCTCTTATAAGGAACCACTCCATAATGATTGCTACTGTTTTCTTCAGGTTTGGAGGGGCAGTGGGGCATTTATTTCCAGCTATGTCTGATTAGGAAATGTGTGTTAGACTTACTTGACAGGCCTGTTTGCTGGTTCCACAGGAACATATTCATCTTTAAAGTTCATACCAGTGCACAAGTTGGTGATCTAGTGCATCAAACTACTAAGAGTGCTATCCATCTCACATACCCAGAAAGGACTACAACAAACCAACAGACCAATGCACCATCTGGGATGAGCATTTAATCATTGGGGAGCCTGCAACCTGTTTCTCCGGAACCATCTTGGAAAGAGTGCTACCATTTCTCTCCTGTAAGTGATGGAGCAGAGTGGCACTGGTTCCTAACTGAGCCCAGCTGCTTAGACTATCACTAATAGTAGCTAGCTAGTTGGCAATAGTCATATTGCTTGTGCTTCTCAGTCTTGAAAATCACTGATTACTTCCTCCAGTAAATTCTCCAATAATAACTGTGCTTCTGTCATCATGGATTCCGGGTTAGCACATACATGCTCACTTTCCAGTCTGCTAGCTCTTAGAGTTTTAGGTTCATAGGTTCATAGGTACGTACTAGATAATCAGTCTGCAGACGATTACTAGCATAACAGATGACCTATATTCAAAAGTACTCTCCTGCCTCAAGGAGGGCAATACAAACTAGAGCAAGAAAGAATTTGGGGTCCCCCATCCAATTATTTGTGTTTACCTTGAAGGTGGCAAGGGTGCTACTCTGGTTTATATATAGTGGAAGTTTATCCCAGAGGTGGAAGATACAGTGGAAAATGAAGCTGACACACCAATGTGACATACTCATCTTCTGCTGATTTTCTTTACTTTGGTAATTCGAGGAACTATCTGTTCTGTGAAGGAACAAGAGGTCAAAGAGGGTTGGATCATTCATGAATTTAAAGGCTTTATACAGACCCCCACAGAGGAGTGTCAAAGAAAATGGGTAAAGTGCAAGGGTTGTCAGTCTGCCATCATAACTAACAGTTTTGAGTGCCCTGATGTTTTTAGTTAGTCATGTCTGAGGTCTCACAAGATGAGGGATATATTAAGACAAATACAAGTGGCATATTTAGTAATAGGTCTGATAAGATACAAGTAAATGGGAATTACGATTTCTTTGAATTTACACAGGAAATTTGGAAATTATATGTGTCAGATAGAAGGCTTTTTGAAATGCTGCAGAGTCATGAAGGTCAAAAGATAAGGACTTATAAAAAAAAGAGTGCCTAGATAACTTATAGCAGCGTCTGATCGGAAGGGTGCATCCCCTATATGTTATGGGAAAATGTTTTGTTTAGTAAAATTAACAGTACAACATTTTTCTACATTTAATCTGAGTCTATCTTCTTTGTATTAATTATTGACATGTTCTAACCAGTGCAAGAAAAATTGTAAGTCAGTGGCAGATTGAATAACAAGACCAAGATTGCAGTCATCTGAAAACTTAGATAACCATAGGCCAAGACTGTGGGCCTGAAGGTCTAAGAAATAGATGAAAAGTAGGAGCAGACCCAACACCAAGCCCAGTGGTACACCACTGGTTCATGATTTGCCTTATGAAATGGCAAAAGTGCATCTAACCACACTGGTACTTCAGACAACCAGCAATATATCTGTTCTACAACAGTAGGACATATAGTCAGATTAACAAGTCTTCCAATAATGACTGCATGCGGAATAATGTGAAAAGACTTGGTTAAGTACAGTTACGGCATATATACTGCATAACTACTATCCAATACTTCTGTGATTATTTAAAAGAAATTAATAAGGTTAAAGAAGCATGACCTTCCTTCGACAAAGCTGAATTTGTGAAGTTCCAGAGCTGAAATTTTCAAAGTCCAGATTAATGAGATTTGAGATGATATGCCCCATAGCTTTACTTAAAAGGCTAGTGAAAGCAATGAGGGCATACTTACTGGGGTCTGTGGTCAGATGACCTTTGTATAGTGTTTTTGCAGTGGCTTTTTGGAGGTTTCAGCAATATAACCAGCATAGAAGCCTAGATTAAAGAGGTTAAGTAGATGCGACAGATAATCAGGAAGAAATTTAATGAAGTGCCTGAGACTGTGAAATCTGCAGTGTAGCTATAACTGTAGGTGTCATAAAATGAGCACTAAATTTGTCAGCAAGGATATTAGATATTTCGTTTGGGTCAGAATGTCCAGTTTTATTGCAGACAAGCTCCTAACATTGTTGGGTGTTAGTTCTTAACTTCCTGACATAGGTAAATAGTATTTTTGAATTATTTTTGGTCACAGTGGGAGCTTGGCATAACAGTTAAGGTGTTTACTTTTCAGACACCAGGTACACGGTTTGATTCTCACATGGGCTAATTGGCTAGGCTTAAAATGGCTCACAAAGGCAGTTAGCCTAGTACTAACCATGAACCTTATTAGCTTTAACATGAGGGTTAGTATATGGTGTTAGCTGAACTTAATGGGATGCATGGCTAGGCTTGAAAAGGCCCTTGTGGCCATTAGCCTAGTAGACACCTATGAACAATAATTACCCTAAAGATTTTGCTTATGTGTGTTCTTAGGGTAGGTAGAAAGAGATGTCATATATGTATTAAACACTTTCTTTCTCTGGTTTGATTTTAAAGTTCTCATTATATTTTGTGCAGTTAGGAAATGACTTATAAATACAACTGTTTAAGTGGGAGAAGTCAGATGCATAAATGGTGACTTTGGCAATGGGATTCATCAAAGAGGGATTACAGCAGAATTTATTTAGGTTATCAAGTATATGAAGAAGGTCTGCTTTTGACAAGTCCCTAAACACACATGCAGTTCCAGGAAAAGTACCCACAGGTTTTAAAGGAAAATGTAGCTATTGTTTTGGTTTAGCAATGGAAAGTGATGCACATGGAGGTATGCAAGTAGTGACCACATTTTTAAGGACAAGGTCAAGGTTTTTGTCACATGTAGGATGGTTAACTATTTGTATAAGTGAATTATCATTTATAATGCCAAGGAAACACAGGGCATACCAGCCACTGGCAGTGCAGTTCAGCCAGTTTATTGGGGAATAATTGAAGTCCCCCAGTAGAATGGTATTGGGTTTAAAGGTAATTATAACTTAGGTGCTAAGACAGATACAATCAGAAAGTGGTAAGTAGGGTAGCTAACTATGAAGTGGTAATTAATCAACTTTACAGTTATTTGGGCACCAGGAGGTAAAACATTGGTGTCCCAAGGAACCTGTCATGATTTAATGGTGTTCTTGACAAAAAATGATACTCCTACAATTGCCACTAGGTCGAAAATATGATGGTCATTAAACACAGAAATAAAGGGAGTGCTTTCATTGCTTGGAAATTTCAGAAAAGGGCCAAGGTCAGGCATTTTTTTGTTAAGACACCCAACATTGAGTAGAACTACATTAATGTTAAGCAACATAGACATTATTAGGTTGGAATGCAAGCAAATAGAGTTTACCAAATAAAGACACTATGGGAGCAGTAAAAGCTTTAGCTATAATAGAGGCTTTGATAAGAGTGATACAGACTATCCCTGGCAAAGTAGAAAGGCTTGCTAGCCATTTTCTCCCAAATTGACACATACTAAATTTTCTTAAAATGACACCAGCTATATAGCCAATTATTAAACCCTGTTATCATTTCTTTGAATCATTCTGAGTGATGGCAAATTACCACTCATGGTCAGTCTCTTTCCTGCATAATACATATGCATAGTGAAATCAATCATATCCTTCTCAGTGTCTTTCTGGGAAGAGCAGCTAAGGTCATTCACCCCCACATGGACTACTCTCAGGTCATAATCACTTCTCTCCAGATGCAGGGTTCTAAGTGGTCTTGTTACAGCACCAAAAAAAAAAAATGACTGGAGAACAGCAAACCAAACCAAACTTTAATAATGAAACTGATGGTAGCACAAATTAAAATGTTAAGCTGGGTTTTGTCCCAACCTTAAGGACTTCATCAGAACAATGATACATGCCTCAACATTCCCTTAAATACACCCACCCATTAACCAAATATTCAATAAAAAACTTAAAGACTTAAAGAAACAATGTTAATTCATTTAAAACCATTTAAATAGCATATGCATACAACATTAAAATGCATGTAAAACATTATATTGTCCAAATATTGTAAACTATAAATGTTTTTCTATAAAATTCTATAAATATAAATATAATAACTTAGGCTATTTTCCACCTAAAATATGTTTTAATTTTAATATAGGAGCAATGCTAACACTATCATTTATACAGGAATATTTTGAGCATTTAACCTTAGTTGCCATTTTAGTTCACAAATGTCTAAATGTACATTTAAGTCCTTCCCTGGATGTCTTGGTTGATCTGCTGGATTACTCAGAATTTCAAACTGTGTCTCAAATGTTGCCCAATATGTCTAATTAGTCTTAGAATTAGTCATTCTAAGGTGTCTAATGTCCAGTAAATGTTCATTTACTAGCTCCCTAAAATGCCTACAAGTTTTTCCTATATAAAATGCAGGACATGCTTCACACTTAGATAAATAAACAACATTCTGACTGTGGCAATTGAAATGTCCCTGAATAGATATATGGCAATCATGAGCCCTTATACGATGTCCTGTTTACATGATGTATCTACCGGTACTACATCTCCCACATTTGAAATTACCTGATTGCCAGCTGGTACTGGCAAATTACATTTTAATTTGTGCTACCATCAATTTCATTTTAAAGTTTGGTTTGGTTTGTTGTTCTCCAGTCGTTTTTTTTTTTTTTTTTTTTTTGGTGCAGTTGTGTTCGGTTACCAGTTTGGTCTTGTTACAGCCCTGATACCAGATCCAGAAAGACAGCTGTCAGTCTGTCAGCCTAATCTCATCCAGCCTGATGAGGGTAGTATCTGTATCACTGACAACAGAGTCGCCTATTACTAAAACCTTACCATGGGTAGATGCAATCTCAGTGGACCTTAGGGGCTTGAACGCAAAATTACAAGTGAAAAAAACCCAGAAATTTAAAAGTGACAAGAAATATGCAAAAGCAAAAAAGGTCATCCGTATCAAGTATCAAATGAAAATCAAAAGGTTTTATGCAGTAGGGTAATTCTGTATCTACTTCACTAGTACCAGTAATGAACAACAAACTGCTTAACGAAATTGATCTGGATAGAGTAACTAGAGAAATATTTATAGCTAGTATAAATGAATAGTTCCAATAACTATGAACTAAACAGTTTCAGTGTATTATCAGCAGAACAGTCAGGCAAGTAATAAACGTCTATCAGCTAAATAATCATTACTGTCAAGAAAAAGTACCTGCAGAGCAGTAGCTTTAATTGTTGCAACAACAGACTAATCAGCAGCAATCATAACTATAACACTAGGGTTCAAAAATGTGCAATCGGTAACCACGATGATCCAGTTTGGTTCTATGTATGCAGTAACATTATTTGGCAACTTTGCACTACTGTCTCAGATATCGATAGCAGAAAAACAACAATACAGCAGCAACAATGAGCAGTTGTACAATATTACTTAAGGTTAATAACAGTAAAGTCAGCAGAATAATTATAATTTTAGCAATGAGTCCAGTTGAAATGCATTCAGCGAGTTAATAATTAAAAAAAAATCAGACAGTGATTTTGCTGTATGTAATGGGACAGTAATAATCAGACTACTGTTACTAACATAAGACAGAGAAGGCCGTGAAATTTATAACACCTATAAAAAGAATGAACTGATTGCCTTAATTGCAGACTAGGTTTTTGTGTCGTTAATTTAACAATATTAACATTGGTTTGCAGTGCAATACTTGCACAGCAGCGTACCAAACTAACCTAACCTTCTGGCATTTAATGTTTCTAAGGCTCCTCTCCTACAGAAGCTGGCCAATCAAAATACAGCCAATGCCTACACATTAGCTGGCTAATCAAAAATGGCAATCAAGTCCCTCAATGAATTCCCACCTTCAGTTAGCTGTCATGTGGAGATGTCTACTCACAGCAAAAGCTGGAACACTACAGACCTGGGCCTAGATAGCTGAAGTCGTTACAATGCACTGAATCAGTAGGAATCCAGATAGGAAAGGGTCTTCTCCACATTCTACTCTGTAGTCTTTTTTTTCTTCAGAGCATCCCAGTACTGGAAAGCAAAGGACTGAGCAAATCTCCTGGTATTTAAAGTCTGTAAGGCTCTAGTTCCATCAAAAATTACAAATCAAAACGTGGCCAATTCCCCAATAGAAGCTGGCAAATGAAAAACAGGCACTCCAATCTCTCACTGGAACCCAAGTAAGGGTAACTGTTGTGTGGCAGCCGCTGCTCTCACCATAGGGTAGAACACTGCATACCTGGTCCTAGTATGCCAATAAAGTTTTCGGTTTGCATTATATCAGTTGGAGCACAAATGGAAAAGGGATCTACAGTCTTGTCCTTCTGTGTAGTAGTTTTGTCTTGCAGCAGCTCATCAGATCAGAGGAAGTATACCCTATGTACTGGCAATTCTTTAGTTATTGTCCATTATGATTCCATATATGAAAAATGTAAAATTTTTGATTAGTTTTAAGTCTTGTCTCAACAATATCTGTTATCAGCAACAGCAGCATAACACCCTACTAACATGCTGAGTTGGCAATCAATACCTCCTTAAGCTTTACAAACTCACATATACAAAATTCAGTCACTGAGGGGCCTACACATACCTGCCCATATACCTGGTCTTGCTAACACCTCTAATATAAATCACCATATCTGATGCATTAAGGTCCACAGGCCTGTAAAGAGTCAAGCATCACTTCTCACTGATGATTCATAGCTCGATATACAGCACTTTCCAAACTTTACAAAGTGAGTTTCCATAAAATGCCTATCTAGTGTAAGAATTATGGACATAACAAGTGTCTACAATATCTTTCACAATCCCATATATGATTATCATTTGGTAGTTGCCCATGTAAGATTGAATCATCTTAAATACTCACACTTGAGAAGGTACAGAGAGACACCATTGAGCTTTTCTCCCATGAAGGAAAGTTACTGGAGCTGAGCAGAATTCCACCCTCATCAACGAATGGTACCTAAGCTCAAAGATAAAATAATTCAACAGAAGTCTAATATACTGTGTCATTCAAGAAGGATGCCACGTGTCTATTAGGGTAAGAATATAAGCAAACACTCTTTCTTTTCCATCTGTTGTCACATAGTTTGCATATTCTTATTAAATTCTTTGTTACCACATACTGCTGTTTTAGGTAATCTTCAACTCATGGATGTATGAAATTAGTAAAGTCTAATTCAGACATTATCAAGGTTGTACTGTACAACAGTTAATGCTTTAATAACAAAATAGTTTGAGGACTTTCTCAAGCTTGAAGATGTGTATGGTTGTATAGGTTATGGAAACTTGATTCCAGTGGAGAGATACCACTCACTGTCTGGCAGGATTTTGTAACTACCACCATTTCCACAGAAACCTGTGGGGGCTGAATCCATATTTGTAAAAGATCAATGTTCCTTTCATAAGTTCATGCATGATGCCACACTAGAGCTTGAATATGTATAAGTAGCCATCAGTAGCACAACCTGTTATATATCCACCAACAGGTCAATGTCAGTGTTCCTCTCTGAACATAATAATTATCTAAGTCAGACTGGAAAATGTCCATCAGACTGAGTGCAGTTATTATGGGTTACTTTAACTACCTCATTATAAACCGGCATACCTACAATGCAAGCAGCAAATAACATATAAGAATTCCTCAGTCTTATTAATATAATTCCATTGATCAAACTGCTGTCCACCCAGGGGTGAGGGCATGGACAGTAGTCTTCCTGACCTTGTCCTTACCACCTTTTTATTTATTTATTTTTTTTTTGTCTTTCTCTTAATTGATTAATGGGATAATCCAACAGGGTTTAGTGAAAAAAAAAACATTTTCAATGGAGATCTAGTGAAAAAACTTACAGTATATTGCAAACACTTTTAAAAAGAAAAAAAAACTTGTTACATTCCTGTATAGCCCTTCATGTTACCACCAACTTAGTAAAACCTAACCACTTAGTTGTAACCTTCCCTGGTAAAATGTACTTTGAAACCCGAAAAAAAAAAGACCCAAGTATCTTGTTTTTCCTTCAAAAGAACTCACATATACTTGTGAACCATCATGACAGCTACAAATGCTGCACTTCTCCAAACAGCCTAACATCCAGTATGAGTGTCTACTCCTGTGAATGCTGTTGTTTCAGAAACAGATGACTTAAGAAGTCTATTCTTTTCTGCTAAACAAATAATGATAAATTTAAAATTGAGCCTGTATAGTAGAATTAGAATGCAAAAGCCTTTATAACAAAAAAGAAGAAACAACAGTCAATCTGTAACAGATTCTTCACTGCCCACGTATAAAAGAGACATTATACTAATAATCAAAACAGGAATGCATACCATCAGGGACCACACAGCCAGACATGAGCTCAAAATCACTACTAACTATAAAGCTAACTACAAGGCGTTCTTCAGCTATATTAGGAAACATAAAATGATGCCTATTAATACACTGAACTTATTTTCAATGTAGTCTCACTATCTTATGTCAATGCTATTGCTATCCTTCCGTGAACATTTTGTACCCCTACCCAGCAAAGTTTCTGTACTATCAACTATCCCATTCCTCACAAATTCACCTTAGATTCAGTTATATCTGCACAATCCAAACCCAAAATGCTAGCTCTATGGACCATATGATATCCTCTGGCTTTTTACAATACATGTGAATTACCAGCAATTTCTACTGCTTTCATGGTTAAGCTTCTAAATTAAGTGATTTATAGAGTATAAGTGAAAAGGGCTGAGGGTTCAATGCTACTTAGGGCTGAATTATTTTGACACCTGACAGTTGGTGTAGAGGACTAAACTGCCTCTTCTGTGA
This sequence comes from Protopterus annectens, assembly GCF_019279795.1. Classification (NCBI taxonomy): domain Eukaryota; kingdom Metazoa; phylum Chordata; order Ceratodontiformes; family Protopteridae; genus Protopterus; species Protopterus annectens. The sequence goes on along the minus strand of NC_056742.1, from coordinate 217,551,928 downwards.
CTACTTGACATGCTTTCACAACTATCACATACATTTTAATGAGCATACAGAAGTTTCAGACAAAACAGTCCCCGGGATTCATGAAGCTCGGCGCAAGGCCGGTGGTAGGCTTGCGCCGACAGTGCGACGTGAAGATGGCGCAGTAGCACCAAATGCATATTAATGAAGGCGTGCTGCCGCCACAGCCATGTGCACAGGAAAGGAGCGCGAGTGCATAGGGCATGTCGAAGTGTAACACGGAGGTGTGGAAATGCCAGCTGTCAACGTGCAACCTAAAATGCTTGCATATAACAAGTTGCAAGATAGTAATCACATCAGTGTCCGTGGATACTGAAATGTATGCAAAGCATGCAAGAAAGTTCCTGCGAACACAAAATGAAGAAGCAAACACAAATGCACGGTAGGGAATAACGGGTCCCTATCCTGTGAACAAATGACATGGAAAACTGTGTGCCCGTAGTCCAGTGCAGTGTAGATAGCTATACCAAGTGGAAGTGAAACGCATCATATGTTAGCGAGCCGCCAGTATGAACAGCCCAATGGTTAGGGTCACCAGCTGACTCATAATGTGAGGGAGGGTACACAGCTGGGCAGATGTGTCCATAGCAAAATACACAATAAATGTACATATCTAGCGACCGTATGTCCAAATCATATCCCACAAGGCATGTAACAGTCACATACAAAAGGTAAGTCCATATTTCACATACCAAATGTGACAGGAAATAGAATAAGCATGTAAACGAAACAGAAGGAGCATATAAACAGCTACAACAATAAGGAAACATGTAGGCTGAAAGGAACAGTATTATCTGTAACGTCGACTGTGGGTACGTGCTGTCCAGTACAATCGGATATGTGTATGGAATATATCCCATCCTGGACATAGGAAAAGGTGGCATCCTACCAATGATTAGAACAGTCTGCCAAAATCTGGAAATCAGCGGTACAAGCCAAACTTGTCAGGATGTGTCACAGTTGAACGGGTAGTACCCGGGTAAACCAACCATGTAATGAAAGTTAAGTATGGGTGTGTACCTATGTGCGTGAGGTATAGCATGTGGAAAGCAAACATGGTAGGGAAGTCCACACAACCATACAGGTACCTGACATATGTAGGGTATTCAATGTGTTACTCTGGCCATGTCATGGGCCAACAACCAAAGCAGTGATGTATGGGGTGTGAGGAATATGTGTGTGTGGGGGGATGGGTAATGGTACAATCCTCCAAGGCGATACTGTGTCGTATGCAAAATAGTTGAACCGGAGGTGTATGAAGGAGCAGTGGGTGAAGCTGAAAGAAACACAAAAACATGTATAAACAGCTGCAATACAACCAGACAGGCCATACTGTAGAACACAATCCCACAAACATATGAATATTGAAATGTGCAATACAAATGTATAGACATGTCACCGGCACATACCCACAGATTGGTCCTGATGGAACTGGCCATAACAAATGCAACACACCTGGATGCATAATGGACTACCCAGCATCCCCTCCACATCACACAACCCGCTCCCTTACCTGAACATCCACCAAATCCAGCCATATGTGGCCTACTGGTTTGGTGCAGCCACATCTACACATAGTGACCACTACGCATATGTAGTAGGTAGTGTCACCCTAGGCAGTTGCAGGATTGCACACTATGTATCCCTTGCATGTAAAACCCCCAGCACATTTCCATAATGCCAGAAGAATGGTCGGTATTCATCTTGTTTTGGTCTTGTTCAATTTTTGGGATATCCCTCATGGGATAAGTAACCTGTCTAAACATTAGAATGGAAGACACAAAGTCCAGTCCTGTAGATATCTGGACACAAGTTGGAATGTGCATTAGTGGTGCACGGCACTGTCCAGCCCTAAATGGTCATGCATAACCTACTACCCAGGATCAAACACCTGCCCATGACGCACATGTCCTGACATGAATAAGCGAGAGAATATATTGCACACATTCGCATAGTGGCACATGGTGTAAGGGTGATGAAGGCACTGACATAAACAGGATACCCCTGATCCACTGTGTGAGGGACAATTAATGTGTGTGTAGGTGTGACCTGACCAACAATGGTACAATGCCAAATGTTTTGTGACCGTAGGAAATAACTATGCACCATACTGCATGTAACAGTTGCCTAAAGCGGTCATGTCAGGATAGAATAAATGTAATTTGTACAAGAAACAGGCAAACAACAAAAGTGCCAAAGGTATAAGGCTCACAGCTAGGAAACAAATGAATGTTCTAAACCTACACTGACCATGGCTATGTGTTGGCCCAAACAATCTGGTGTCCGCAGTAGGGTTATCATCTGTCCCGCTTTGCAAGGGACAGTCCATCATTGGACAGTTGTGTCCTGACAAAAGACATTTCAAATGGCAAATGTCCTGGGATTGTAGGACATAATTATGTCCCATATGTTATGTAATAGTAGCAGAAAATAATTATTGCAGTATCTACAATACCTAAATGTTACAAGAAACAGAATAAGCAACTAAACCGCTACAACAATAGGCTTTTATGTAGGCAAATAAGTATAGTTCTATCTGTTGTACTGACTGTGGGTATGTGTCGGCTTGTAAAATCTGATGTGTGTTCCGAAAATGTCCCATCTTGGCCATTTGAAAAGGTGCCAATCCTAGTCACCAGAATACAGCACAACCTGTACATATGACAATGTCAACGATACCAATGGTCAGAGCATTCGCACAATAACTGGCCAGACCCTTAAAAGCTCACAATGCCAGTGACCTTTGGGGGAAAGGTGTTGAATGAGAATAACTACTTACAACAATGAAGAGTAATAGACACATTTAACTGCAGAAAATTAGTAGTATTATGAATCTGTCAACACGTTCCAAGTTAATAGTACTAATATGGTAGAAGTGTCCGTGATTGTCCCTGAGTTGTCATAGCCTTGTCCCTGTCACTGTAGACATGAGTACCCGAGTATCAGAGAGGTCTATACACAGAAGTACACCAACCAACTGTCCCATCTGTTGACAGGACTATTGCATACCTGTAGTGAATTCATAACAGATGTCCAGAATAATATTCATTGTATGTATAAATGAATGAAATAGCCAAATGGGAAGGGAAACCACCCCCAACCTGCATTATGTAGTGGAACCACTCTCCGCCCTAAATTATGTAGCGCCGACCCAGTAATGTGGTCAGAGGTGCCCAAACACCTGTGTCTGTAAACAGAGGTAGAATGTTAAACTCTGGACTAACTCTGTCCATGTACTATGTCTAATCTTTGAACAGCGCCAGGGCAGTGCTAGTCACAAGTTGGCCAAGCCTAAACCCGGACCAGCACATGAACACCCTGACAATCAAACACGCGTATGTGCGAGGACTATAAGCGTAGGAGTTATGAATATCCTTGGAGTGAGTAGACTTGCAGCACGGGTCCAGAGCAGTAGGAAACAGGGAATGTCCTAATTGTAGTACTGTGGTTTTCCCAGCAGGAGAATGGATGCCTGCTGTGTAAGGGAAGTGGTGAGGCATATGTCAGAGTAGTTATAAACCATGGGTATACATATAAATGAGCCAGAACACCAATAGTGCAGTGGTTACAGCATCCACCCAATGTAAAGGCATTCCCGGTTCAAGTACGACTATAGCACATATTAATTGTGTAATGAATGCCTCTGTGCTGTAAAGCCAACATTTATACATGTAAAGGTGACAGCGTTTGCATGGGTCCGTTAACAGGATTCCATCAAAGTGGTACTGTCATAAGGAATAAGGCACATGTAATCCTAAAGACGTGCCTGTAAACATATGTAACTCAGGATAAGTAGATGCAAGTGGGCCTGCGCGGGTGTATGCAGCTATTAGCATAGCAAATGTATGTTGTCTTCTACAGCTGTAACTTTCATATATATATAGTTAGATAGATGTGTGTATAGATAAATATCCACAGACATAACAGAAATATGCAATTATATATCTACATATTTATCTATACATACACATATATATAAATATATATATATACATATATATATATATATATATATATATATATATATATATATATATATATATATACACACACATATATATATATATATATATATATATATATATATATATATATATATATACACACACACACACACACACACACACACACACACACATATATATATATATATATATATATATATATATATATATATATATATATATATATATATATATCTAGATAGATAGATATGTTAGAAACGTTGAAAGACGTAAGCAAACATAAGGGTTGTGAAGGGAATCCAGAGCAAGTTAGGAATTATGAAGTGCTCGCAGCGTATCTCACATAAAGCTGCACAAGTGTGAGTAGAGCACCGCTCTCCACACCAAAGGCAGGGCTATACCAGTGGCCATAAGATCATTGAAGTGCTACGTCAACATTGTAAACAGACGTAATGTAGGACATGTTGCGACCAACTACATTTGTAATCCGCAAATCGTTCATAATCTATAATACCAGGGAAGGCACGTATGTGCAAATATGAATGGATGGTGAGCCTGTGAATACACGAGGCGGTACAAAATGTGTGTAGGGCCCGAATGCTCATGAGAGGGCAATGTGTAAAGGTGTGTCATAGCTGCGATATAAGGTGTATAATGGCTGTTATGCAGGGAAACTCAACACGGGTGTGCAGGAGAAACTATGGATATGCGAGTTTGGACACAGGAGTGATAGGGTATGTTGCGCCGGGTGCAATGGAGCGGCCCGTGGAAGTCAGCTAGTACATAGGTGCGATTCCCAGATAGAGCATCGTTTGTGTGGAGACATGTGTGAATGGGCGTATCATTGTCGGACGTTGTGCGTCAGGTCTGGCAGCCCAGAACGTAAAACCTATATGCCACCCATGAGCGGAACGGAGTTCTGCTGTGACAACCCCAAACCGGGAAAAGCAGAAAGACACAACTACATGAAGACAACAATTTGTCGACGTACAGTCACAGTAACACAAACACACATCCTATCAACAGTAATAATATGAATGTGTCCAGAAACAAACACAGTAGCAGAAAAAATAGGCTGCGCATACGAGGAATAGGTCGAATGACACTATCACAACCCAGTTAGCAGCGGCACCCCAGACATGAAAAACTTGCGACATCAAGTCCACTGCATAACGTGCAATATACTGAGCATAAGTTCACCGGAGTGAAGTATCGGTGTCAGAATGACTAAGGCAATAGTATGCTGTTGAAGCGGGGATAAAACCAATACGCATGTGTAAGTGTCCATGTCCAGGAAATGTATAGGTTAACGGACACACAGATGTATATATAGATAAAAACGTATATATACACATAGCTATATTAATTTACATACACATATATATCCATACGAATATATATATATATATATATATATATATATATATATATATATACATATATATATATATATATACACACACACACACACACAAGGATATACTACGTATATATATAGATATATATATACACAAACAACAGGTAGTGATATATACACATACACACAAAACAAACTATATGTCAGTGTAGATATACACATTCACATAAATAGGTTACTCCACAGCAATTAGGGGTAACATATTTACAGCCCAGGCATTTGTGACTGGGAGGTCCAATAAAGAAACGTTGTACCCCCCACATTGCCCAGCTAGACCGGACAGACATACAGACAGGCAATACAGATCAATACACTGCCGCTGTCCAAAACACCGGTAGGAAAGGACCAGTGGGAGAGTTCTGCAAGGTCTACACTTTAAACATGGATAATGGTGTCCCTTGCGGGACCCCAAAAATTCAGGGTATGAAGGAATCTGCTGACACTAATATGAGCAGGATGTAGGTGTACATGGAACAGTAGGTTGTGCAAGTGTGATAATACATGGGTTGACAAAACGTACGACATGTGCCCTGAGATGGGGAGAGTGGGCAATGTGTAGAGGTGTGCTCATACCCCAGCTGCACTCACAGTAAGTATTTGTCATGACTGCTGTAGAGGGGTGCCAGCTAGATGGACCATGGGTATGCATTAATGGGTTTAAGTGTGCAGGTGCTGGTTGGCAGAGATGCAGTAGGCCCACCCAGTGGAAGTCATTAATATTCCTATGTGGGCATAGCATATGCCTACACCTCCCAAACCTGAAGAGCACATCTACCGGATAGTTTGTAAACCATCGGGGAATACATAGAGACCTACACAGTGCCATGTACCCAATTAGCATGGACGTCCATAGTTATGTATCAGAATGTAACAAAGTCCAACTAAACACTGCCAATACTACTGATATTAGGTGAACAGGTGGCGGAATACAGGTAATGACAGATGACAACATGTATGAGTCATAAGCGGCATGTACCTCGACAAACGTGAATGAATACATATGGTCTGTGACTGTGAATGTGTCTGGTTAATAGAACCAATCATCTAAATGTGTCCTGCAGGGTGTTATGCATTGTTCCTGATACAGTGTTCATTCACACCCATTGGTATGTGAGTTCTGCTACTGACGGAAAGTGCATAAGTTGCTGACCACCTCAGGTAGATGATAGCATAATAGAAGAGGTTAAACACCCGTACGCCTGTGAGGGACACACCCGTCTGGGCAGTTGTGTCTTGCAAAATGACAGTTATGGCACATGGCCTGTGAGTTCAGGAATGGAGGCTATATAGTGTGTGTAGTGGTGTCAGACATCAGTTTGTTGTATCAGTAACAGCTACATGTAATAGGAAACAGTATTATCAATTATAATGCTACATGAATAACCTTAACGTATGCAAACCGTGGAGGTCGTCCGTGTACTACTGGCTGTGGGTCAGACCTCTCAACCAATCGGGGACAGATTTCAACAGAATCACGGACAAGTCAAGAAAACACAAGGACAATCAGGGACACATTTAAAATATTAGAGCTATTAACTGGAAACATTGACAGAATCAGAGCATATGAATTAATACACATTTTCTGAAGTAAAAGAAGTGTGTAACTCTTAATTATTGTCATTATTCATGAAGTGTAATTCACCACCTTTCCTCTTTAGGAGGGATTAAGAGGGACAGAGTTAAAATTTGAGTCAAAATCAGGGGCAGTTGAGAGGTATGCTGTGGGTATGTGTTGCCTTGACACATGTGATAGCTCTACATATAGGGTCTATAGGGCCGCCACCAGTCTGAACAGCCAAAGTGGAACCTGCTCTGTAGAACTGTCAGATGTACCAGGGCAGAACATACTTACAGCCATGCATAGTACAGAAATATACATATCAGAACAAATCAAAGCGTAGTCTAGCAGCAGTATAGTTGCTTATGCTACTACATATGAAATATCGACGTGTCAGGTATACAAGACCTGTAACAAGCAACCAGTACAGACACCTACAACATGAGAAGGTCCCCTAATTAGGACAGTTGCAATGGCTAGAGTATTGTCCATACCACTCAACTGTCCTTGAATGTCAGGAACGTCCCTGAGTTTGACTGAAAGTCTAACTGTGTCCTTCTTAATCCCTCCTAAAAGTAGTGGCTGTTGAAGGAAAGGTGGTGAATTACACTTACTGACTAATGACAATAAGTAAGAGTTATAAACAACTGTTACTTCAGAATATGTGTATTAAGTCATATGCTCTGATTCTGTCAATGTGTCAAGTTAATAGCACTACTTTTGTAAAAGTGTCCCTGTTTTTCATGACCTGTCCCTGATTCTGCAGAAATGTGTCCCCGATTGGTGGAGAGTTCTGGTATTGTCACATGTGATGTGTGATGAGGGACTGTCCCATGCAAAGTGGGAAAGGTGTCACTCCTACAGTCTCCCATCGTGCAATCTGAAAGGTGGTCAACGTGCAGTAGGTATGCGGTAGCATGACTCGGCAGACAGCTGCGTTAACAAACTCAAGTCACATGCAGCATTGCAGAGTATTGGTTCCCATGTATCAGGCAGATGGGAGCAGATCGTATGAGGAACACGCATATAATATGATTACGTCACTGGACAGGCCGCCGAGTCCGTACAGTTGAAGGCTGCCATTGCAAAGTGGTTACACATACCCGATACTGTAGTCATGTAGTCTGATGTAATACGCATCACAAGGGATCGCACACACCCAGCGTGAGTGACAAATGTATGCGGAAATGACGGAGAGCGAGCGGCTGTAAGCGTGTTTGTCTACCAGTATGCCAGTAGTGCCCTGTCAAAGAAATGTGGAGTCTAAACGTGTATAAGGTGCTGTGACCAGAGGTCAGCAGTGATTAACACTGTGCAAACCCACGCACAACAGCTCCCACCTGCTGGACTGTGCTTTATCCGGATTGTATCCAAAGGTGTCGGCCTGTCCGCAAACAAAGAACCACCCTATACACGTGATGGTAGAAGTACCCTGCACACATAGCTTATGTGAATTAACAATAGACCATGGCATATGTACAGACAATAGACAGCAAACACCATACAGCGCAGACATCCAACAGTATAGCAATGTACTAGCAGATATGTCCAGACCACTGGTGTGTGCTTGCCTGGCCATCCTATGTGTCAGTGTGTGAGCATGCCCAGTATGACTGTTACGCATGTTGTAGACTGACAATACCGTCATCTGTGTGAGCATGCAAAGTATGGTCAACTGTATTGCATGTGTCACATGTGCAGATAGTACTGTGTTGCTGACCCCTCCATTCTACACAGACAGGTGACATGCTGTGTCTGCAGGGTAGCTAATGGTCATGTGGCATTGAGAGTTGCTACATGTCTGTATAGCATGGGGGGACATGCAACCACAACCACAGTCCTACACAGCATCGTGGGTGGTGCACATGACTCTCACATGTGTAGTTGTGATGGGGGGCATAGACAACAGTTGTACACATCTGCCGCTACTGTACTGGTCTGCCAGGTACTCCATGTCAGTGTGTGGACCTACCTAAATTGCTGGTTGGATGGATACCAGGGTATGTCAGTTCCCAGCATTAATTACCAGCACAGTGGTGTTGGACGTCATATTACACAACTTACATCAAAAAGCCTGGCCTGCTGTCATCTGTGTGTGTCATAGGGGGTTGGGGTCAGTCATTGGGCATATCCATAGGCCATCGTATATCATTTGTCTGTATTGGTCCACATCTGTCCAGCTGCATGGAACGTGTGCGGGCTGTACAGACACACACGATGGTCAGCCCATAATCTGCAGTGGGTAAGGACACCCTGTGTACTACAGGCTACCATTGTGACCCCCGTATGTGCTACAGAGGTCATGGTGCCACTATGGATGTGTACTGTCTGCTGCCCTAACATTTGGCCACCACAGTCACTTGTATGCTCACATACATACCATAGCAATGGGTAAGTACACATTCTAATACAACTGCCACTTGTTAGGTCAATAGACATACCCTGGTTGTGTTACAGACTTGAATATGGTGCTGGAGTGCTGCCTATGTCGGATGCACACAGTGCACGTCCCATACATGGCCGAGCACAGGTACTGTCATGTTTGGCATCCATTCTACTGTGTGCGGGTCAGAGAGAGGAAATCCGTGGGTACCTACTGTGTCAGTGCATATACCTTGTGTTGCCTCTTTGCCAAGGGCAGGTCATACTGTGCATGGGCTTTCGCCGACTGTGCCCTACTCAGGTAGTTCCTTCACCAAGTGAAGCCAGCACACACATTCAATCTCATGCCCTGGCCATCGCATATGGCCTAGCTGTTGGAAGGTATGCTCCTGCACTGACTGTAGGCCCTACCCTGCTCCCTGGGTGGTGCTATGTGTGCAGGCTATAGCACGCAGTACCCCAGGGTACTCATCCATGTGGTTGAACAGATGCATATTGCTGGTCCACTAATCACATGTGTGGAGGACATGTACGTGCTCACTAGCATGTGTTGACATGGCATCTGTGAACTGGTGCAATACTCTGGATGCAGATGCCTGTGAGATACCCATGATATCCCCAGTTGTGCTGTGTGAGGTACCTGTGGCTAGTGCACCTAGGCCAACACATTCCATGGTATCCACTGTGATGCGTTTCCCTCGGCCTGTTTGATGTATTAGGCACAGGTCAACAAGCTGCTGTAGAAGGTATCTGTCCACCCCATAGTGCTCCAACTTCCCCAGCCCATGTAGACCCTGGTAAGTCACCCTCAGTCTATAAAGTCTTATGTCACCCCAGTAAGGGTTGTTCGGCAGCATACACATCCTCACTGCCCCAGCCTCCTGCACATGTTGGTATATGTTGCCTGCTGCAGCCCGTGTCATTTGGTTGGACTGTGTCATGAAATGTCCCTGCAGGTATACACCGGTGGTGTAGAGTGTGGACGAAACCTGTGTGTATGCTGCTTGCTCGCATTAATGTACTGTTCATGTGCGGGCTGGCCATGTCATCAGCTGATTGTGCTGATCAACACCTGTTTGTGCAGCCTGTACACCCTGACTACCCCACCACTGCTGTCATCCCTCCCAACATCACCATGCAGGTATAGACACACTCCTAGCTTAGGTGTGCTAAGGCAGGAGCACTCCTGAGGCACAGTTCTGCAATGTACGTACAGTATGCCTGACCCCCCTCCCATGCTGTCAACTATATTCGAGACCTGCACCTGGCTGACTACACACATACACTCCAGGGACCAGCAGCACACCCTGGTGATAAATGTGATACACCATAGTCAACCTCATCTGCATAGTATAGTCTTCTAATGAATAGTTATATGACCCATACCAAACCTCCAACATATTAACCACTGCTCAGTGTCGCTCAGATCCACACACAACTGGCAACAGGTGCCTTACCATCACCATATTCAATGTCCCATGGTCTTTCCAGCAACAAAATAACCGGTGTCTACACGATTACAACCCATGGCCCTGCACACCACAGACGATGTGCATTAACACCACGCCATGACAGATATAAATAGATCCCAGGTTATCACGTACAGATCATCTGGCACAAATAGCCAATAGTGCTGATATCCCCAGACATATGTTCACATCTATGTCCACCTCTACATCTACATATATCACATATATTATTTGTATACATATATACATGGACATATATATAAATATATATATATATATATATATATATATATATATATATATATATATATGTATATATACATACACACATATACATGTACACACATATGTAGATATGGCATTTATATCACAACAGCGAACCACATGAGAGCAATGCATTAGACAGGAATGAAAAGGAAACTACATGAGCCACCTGCATCATGTAGCGTTGTTACTATCAAGGCACGTTTGTTATGTTGCGTCACATGGGTCACACCGTAGCAAGGGTAAGAGTAGGGCTGCTGACAGTTACTCACCAGACCTATTGGCGAATGTATGTGTTGACAACCCAGTGTCTTGGCAGAATATGCGGGCTGTGGACACTATATAGGTCAGCAACAAAACAAACTGAACACATCCTGCAGTTAGCCACCCACAGATACCAACACATATGGTATAACTGCCAAACACACACTTGCCATGCCCTGGAATCGAGCATTTACCTGTCTGGTCTACCACACTACAGCATTATGCAGTAACAGAACGCGCTACCGAGTTCTGGCATCACCGGACTCCCACAGGCATACTTCTAGGTGGATGACATCATCAGCAAAGGCAACACAATGGTGTACTGGGCATGCTCACACACTTAGCAGTTGAAAAGGGCCGTCTTGCATGCACATGGATTCTAAACACAGAAGGGCACAGTATGGTGTTACTGTCCCCACGTACATGAAGGCCACTCACATGTACTGACCAGTACACACTCAGGAGCCTTCACAGATGTCTCAGGTGCAGATCACAGAGGTATACACCGCAGTCTACTATGTAGCCCTCAGACATCACCATGTCATTGGACCAGCAATACACAGCCATACACTACCACAACACCGTGTGACTCTTGACCAGTGGACTGTACATAGGTCTACAGCAACTGTGCAGACTACACATGTACCGACAGGGTTCCATCATGTGTTATGCATTGCAATGATACCACTGTACATAACCAGGTCAGCTCTACACATAACAGGGGCCCTGGGTCTTACACAGCTGTGACAGATGACTGTCGCTGTACACCAAAGAACACACGTTTGGATATGACATACATGTAATCGCAGTGAATATGTGCATGGACCACACACACAACACATATGTACATAGCATAGCTTTTGCTGTCCTCTGTGCAGACAAGTGGCTACAGCAATCACATGCACGCAAATGGAAGGTGGGTCCATGGCTGTTGAATGCTAACAGTACATGAGGTAGCAATGTTGACCGAGGACACATTCCCTCTGTACTAGTTACCCATGACACCCATCATATCATTCAACAGTCCATGTGTTATGTATGTCATCACACATGTCCACCAATTGCAATGCATACAAACATGGCTACATGACAGGCATGTAGGACCAACACACATGTACAATTTGTAGTGTGCATGCAGCTACCATGCATGTGCAGTAGCTGATGTATGTAATTCATCTGTGCCTAACTACAACATGCAGTTGCAATGCAGCCCCGTCATTGACACCTGTATATGGTGAAATACTGACAGTACAGTAGGATGTACATCAGATATGGATGGATATGTGTACATAAAGTGGTGATCCACCTGTGCAGATGGATGTTTGCCGGGGACAGCTCACAGGTGTGTCACGCGCCATCCTACCATTACATGTGCAAACAGTACGCTATGTTACTGTTAATTGACGGTGAAGACATAAAACCTACACAGCGGTCAGGTGTTAATGACTGTAAGTCACTTGACACCTGTAACACTTACATCCTCCCATGTGCATATAGCAGCACAATTGCCGGAGGTAGCGTTGGTACACATAATGCGGCCAATACTGCTGCATGTCTGTCAGACGTATCGTCATATAGCAGGTGTATCATTCACAGTACTGCCATGTGTGTTTGCTTGTGTGACCATATATGCCACATATGGTGGGGAATACATCCCAATTGTTACACACCCCTGTACACTGTTGTAGAGATCTGTACATACTGCAGTGTGGAACGCATGACATAGGCAGGGGTGGTGTGTCTATTACACACATATCAGCTATCCATATGTGAATGACATTTGTGGTCTCCACAGTGTGTGTGTTTGTGTGTGTGTGTGTGTGTGTGTGTGTGTGTGTGTGTGTGTGTGTGTGTGTGTGTGTGTATGTATGTATGGCTGTCTGGTGCATGGAGTGAGGGTGTATGCTGCCATACAGAACACACAGGATCCCTAACCCCTCATGGTGATGCAGTCTACTACCCTGTTGATGCCATCAGTCTCAGCCGTACTGGCTACCTGTACATGTTCTTTCTCTGTGTCATGTTGTGTGGGTGCACAGTACTGTGAGGGTGATTACCACATAGGCAGGGGTCCTCACCTCAATACTATGGAGTGTGCATTATAGTGTTGTTGACCCCATGAGTGTGGGTATGTTCCTGTAATGTGACAGGGTATAACTGCTACACAGTGAGGCTTCATGCTATCAAGTGACCTCTAACGTTGTCATCAGCCAGACCGCTGTGTACAACCCCTGCACCATGTCAACATACCTGTGATGTGACCTGGTATGGATGTCAGGTCTCTAGCCACTATAGCCTATTAAAAAGCCCACATGCTTCTGGATCTGTATATGTGTGGACATCTGTGGTATGTTAGCCTTTCCAACAGTCAGGTTGAGGCTACGTATAGCATGCGGATATTGCCACACGTGCCTGTGAGTACCCCACAGTTACACATGGGAGACTGCAAACACTGCTACCTGTAGGCACATGCAAGTAGACCATAAGGAGGAAACCAGGGCTTCATTACCAACATGCTGTTACTGTTGTTACCAAGACACATACTGTGAACATATAACAATGCATGCTAAACCTGTACTACATGGTATGTCTGGTGTGTGTCAACAGTACACAACTAATGTAATATACACTTCTCTCACTATTCTTACACAACTAATGTAATATACACTTCTCTCACTATTCTGTTCACCCTGTGCATCAGACCATTTGAGCATATCCCTGCACCGATGGTGTGAATGACAGGGATGTGGCACAGGCTTCATCATATGCACATGGTGATAATGTTTGCCAGGGGCATAGGCTGCACTAATGGATGACATCATGTGTGTGGGCAAGGGCCGGTGATCTGATTGGACATGTCTGTTCAGTATGCATGTGGGTGTTGTGGTGCCCTACAGATGTGTTTGCTGTGTGCGTGTATGTGTGCACACAGTTCTGCCTTTTGTGAGGCCTACACAGGGGTATTATTGACAGCTCCAGATTGTACAGACCAGGATGTACAGCTCACTGTGTCCGGCCATGGCCACATGACCTGTGCCTGCCAGGGGTTGCACAGGCACTACCAGGCAGAGGTACAGATCGGCTACTGTCCGACGACACATATTCACTGGAACCGTGTCCCCGCTGGGAACGTCCAGGGCCACGTCCATGTGACCTGCTGTATCCTGGTGTGGACAGCGCAGCACCAGCTGCACTGCTACTACTACCGGCACTATGGGAGCATGCATGTGAAGTGGCACGCTCACGTTGACCTGCACTAGGTGGTGTAGCTGGCCTACGTCCATGTGGCCTATGCCTCACTCCTACCAGATGTTCCAGCACAGACAGCTCAAGCTCGTGGATTGCCATGCCACGGTCAAAGATTCCGACCATGTCACCCAATCGCCTGTCCAGAACATCAGCAATCTGCTGTTGAGCATTTGCCAATGCCTGGATGTTGTCGTTTAGAGTACGGATAGCAGCCCTCTGCAGCCTCTGCCCTTCTCTGTTCTGCCTGTGCCGCCATTACAGTCTGGAACATGTGTCTGGTGATACCAGCTGCTGCGCTCTGTCCTGCAGGTGCATGTCAGCCAGAGGTCCTCCTACGAGCAGTACCGGCCACATGCCTGTGTGGCACATCTGCAGTCATTACACTGACACCATGGTGTGGAGACACACCTCCTGTAGCCACCACACGTTCCTGTTCCACGCTAACAGACGCTGACTGTCCTTACTCTATGGCCACTGGTGATGCGGTATGTGTTGGCAGCAGAACTGTGTGCGGGGAAGAGGGGGACATAGCTGTGATGGCAACCATTGGCACAGATTCAGCCCCTGACAACCCTGCCTGTACCTCATGCATATGTTCATCACTGCTAGTATCTGTGGGGACAATAACATCAGATGTACCACAGGAGGGTAACGCACCTACATCACCTGTGAATGCAAAGAAGGACTCTAAATTACAATAGACACACACACAGACACACCATGCATGTGATTTGACAGACGGCATGCAGCATGCATGTGATACAGCAGACGGCATGCAGCTCAGACATTAATAGTGTTAGTTAGCATACCTCCCTGGGGTGCACACTACAGCAAGCATGTGTCATATCAGTAGCCATGCAGTTCACACAATCACGGTAGTAAGCATGCATCCCCGTGATACACCATGTGGACCAGAATAGGTTAACAGTACACATGGCTGACTTGACCTTGACATGTAATCTGCTGACATGTGCATTAACATGCATACGTGGCTGACACAATGGTGTCCTGACACATGTACAGCGTCGTAATGGGCATCACATTGCAGTGTTGTCTATATGCCCTACAGATAGAATGCATGTTTAGCAAATGAGCATGGAAGGGTAGTGTGAGCCGTCTACATTGCTATACAGTGTGAAGTACAGACACTGTGCCATTGCATGGCATCATGAGGCATCTATATTGCTATACAGTGCATAATATGCACACATTGCATAGCCATAACTGCATGCACACCCATGACATAACTGTGGATTGTGACCCACGATGCTGAGGTGTATACACACCAAACCATGCTGTGTCATGTGACAGGTCACTATAAGACCTACAGATGACACCCCTGCACAACTACTACAGAGTCTTAGCTGCCTGGCAACCATGTCCACACATGGCAGACTTGTCAATTCACCATGTCCCACATGACATTGATGTACCACACACATGAGGTGCACAGCTAACGGTGCTGTCCTACAGCAGCAAGGGAAATGTACAGTATCTGTGGCCTGATGTGGTGTCAATGTCTGTGGAAGCTGTACAGGTGACTACTTCATGCTATGACACAGTCGTGATGTTCAACACATCTTATATGGTAGACTTAAGTGACACCTCCACTAGCTGTGCACAGACTTTTAGGATGACCAGTGTACCACATCAACTGTATAATCAGTAAACTAAGGCTATAATTGGACCATGTGTGGACAATGTGCAACAGGGTGTATACGCATCACATCTACTGTGTGGCTACATGTCTCTGGCCATCCCCCATGGCCATGTGTGAACATGTGTTGGCCAAATGTTTGCGATGGCCATCTATCTCACATGTCTGTGTTGTCCCATATGACATACACCCATAGATGTCAGATATGTCACCATCCACAGGGCTATCCAGACAACGGGTTGAATGTTTGGTATGTGGAGTATGTGTTATGGGATAGTGTGACAATATTGCAGCCAGAACACTACATGTCTGGGACATGTCAGATGGCACATCACAATGTGTGCACCCATTGCAGGGGCATATAACACAATGGTGACTCCTGTGGGCTGCCCATATCCCAGCTCACTGTGTGGTACTGTTTGCATACCACACGTGTTGTTCCAATGTATAGTACATATGCCTACATTGTACAACACCTCCACTGTTGTATGCACAGCTGTCCACACATGTAGCAATGACAGATACTGTGGTTTCATGTCGGTGTATCATTTTGTTTGTATATATTGCACATGGGTAGCCAGTGTCAATGATGGGTGATGCGACCTGTATATCGTGACTGGACCGAACATCAAGTGTACAAGTGTTAACTGGCCACATGGTGAATAGATCTATGCTTTAACATGCCTGATACTGATGACAGTCTCACCTGCAATGGACTGATGTCTATGCGGCATGCCAGAGGTACCTGTATAGGGGTGACACAGCAGTTTGAACATTATCCATGACTGTATGACAGCCACAGGGTGCACTGTGCATGTTAACACATTTGCCTGTACAATAGCATATAGTATACACATGTGTGCATACACAGGGTAGCATACTGTAGTATGCAGCATGTGTGTCAACATACCTTGCATATGATGTTACATTACATAATGTACAGTGACACATGCAACTAAATGGGATATAATAGTCATATGTGTAGTACTGACTTACCAGGCAACTCCAGGCTCATTGGTTGGGAGACACCCACCTCCACGATGGCAGCTAGTGTTTGTGGATGCTGTTCTGAAGGTGTCCCCAGACTGGCCAGTAGCTCCTCGGTGTGTGTGAGTGGGGGCTGGGTTGGTGGCCCACCACCTGTTCCACCTTGTTTCCTGGTGATTGCAGTGGCACACTGTTTTGCATGTCGTATCAAGTCCATGCAGTGTCTGCGCACCTGCTGGTAGGTGCGGTTATGGCCACCCACATCATTCACCCTCCTGCGAAGATCCTGCCACAGGTCATCACACTGCTGGGCATGCTGTGGCACATGGCTGAACAACACCTCATAGTTCTCATGGAGGTACGGGATGAGGACATTCTCCTCCTGGCGGCTGTACGCTGGCAGGCGTGAACGAGGCATTATCTGTAAGACATAATGATGGTGACAGGTCACGGTATCAGAGATGTACAGAGATGCTGCTGCACATACATTTCTAGTAAATCTAGTACATCTGCACAGTTATCTTTGCAAATCATCATGACACTGACATGACTGACATGTTTGTGTCACACACATGTAACACCCGTTATGCATTGGATATCATCACCATATATGTGTGTCACCTCATTACATTGTTCATACTCCATGTGAATGCTGTCTTGATGTGGGCATGTGTGTTTGCCTGCACTGGTGTCCTTACCTATCAGCACATGCCTGGATGTGTCCACGGTAATGCTGTTGACTTTGATGCTGTGTATATGTCACATATCAACACATACACTGCCTTAATGGACTTGAGCAGTGACAATGCACACATATGCATGGAAACCTTTACATGCATGTGTTTTGCCATATACATCTACACGGCACTGTACAGCTGTTCAACATCCTGCCACGGATCGCCTGTGTTGCACATGTGATAGACGTAGGACAATGGCTAGTCGGACATCATTCGCAGGGATGGTTATCAACTATAGCATGTACGAGCAAGGTTTCCTAGCTGTATCCAACAGCCATTTTGCCACTGTGAGGTGCATCGGTGCCACATTACTGATCCAGACAGTTGATAATACATCTACCATGCGGTCATCATACCATGTATGACAGAGATGACATGTGCAGCTTTGATGGACAGGGTTGCATGGTATGGCGGGAGTATGTCACATGTATGGCACAGGGATCTGTCCAGCATGTGGCGATCCTAGTAGTTGGATGGTGGCTGTCTATGACGTATGTCTTTCAGATCAGGATATGTACATGTAGCATGTCCAACATCATATAGTAGCACATGTCTTTATGCAAGGTAGCCAGCATGCTGCATAGTGGAGTTGAGGATTGTGAAGGCTGGTATTGCCCATCCATGCATGGTCAATACCCATTAAAGGTGATATGTGATCCAATATTAGTCACCTGAGTGCTGAGTATGCCTGTCCAATGATCTCCATGCTCATGGATGGCACCCTGTCATGACATGGGTGCCTCGTATGACTACCTTTTTAAAAAATAAATAAATAAAGAATGTGCACATATGTCACACACCTCACCCACAAAGCCCATTCTGTATGTTGTTCACAACACTGAGACAGCTATTGCTCATAGGTCATGGCCATTCACATCCTTACATATGCAGATGCCTCACATTTGTCTGTGTGGTATGGGCTACAATGAGGGGGGAGTACAACACATTAACCCTGTTTTACTGTAGCTGGCACTGGTGTGGTATGCACATGTTACTCTGGCACTTTTTGTAGTGTTCGTTCTGTCAACAGGCCACTGGTAGAACACTCCTGTGACATACGATGGTACATGTAGTCAAACATCCGTACTTTCATCTACATCTGTACTGCTAACATCTACATTGATAATGGTTCATGGACTTGCAGACCATACTCAGCAGGGTAATAGTGTGGTGCCACCAATTATGACTGTTGTCACCACTTGTGGGTTGATATTATCCAACACCCTATCTGTATTGTATTTTCATACTCAGCACGTGTTCAGAACTTGTGAGCACTTTATGAGCTACTGATTAATATAGCACCCATTCCATACCATTTCTCACAAGTACACTGTCTGTCCTTACATTGCCAGCTTGCTTACAGTACAACAGCTGTTGTACACATGTAACTCACATATCTTGTGAGACATGGTTGTATATACAGGCATGTCCAACTGTCACGTACCAGTGCTATTGCCTGTCTATATGATGAATATGGCGTACATGTGGCAATAGAGCAATTGTCTCATGTACACAGTCAATGCTCACCTCCCAACATACGACACTACAGCCTGTGGGAGATGCACATATGCAGCCATGCTGGGTGTAATGCTGTCACCAACCCTGACTGAACCTGACAATCATGTGGGGATGTGTAACATTTGCAACACACCCCACTCATCACATAGTCTCACAAGATCTCCACCACCACAGGCCACACATACGAGTACAACTTTTGCAGTACCTCTCCATGCTCTGTGTAGGCACCAAAGGCAGCCCCCATCACCAAACACAGCAACAATAACTTATAGCCCACAGACTCATGTGTGCCCATCACACACAGCCAATAGGGTGTTATAACATACACAACACACCAGTTATAGGTGACTCTGTAGGCGGTCACACTGATGTCCCACTCAGCAGGCTACACAAGGCAATAGTCTCTTACATCTTGCTGTCGGGTAACTGGTTCTGCAACATAACCTATGCACCCATGCCACACCTCACCAGGTATAATTTGACTGTCATTCTCCATGTTAGTGTGACTGCCCTGAGATGCAACTTCACAGACTACGTGTGCAGGGACATGCAATAGCTCACCAGTCTTGTAGCCCTGAAGGTATGGGCCAAGTCCTGGGGAGCATTATGCATTCATCCGGACCTGATACCACTGTACAATGACTGAATGTGTCACTTCAACAGTTGCCTATGCTTCTACTGTCATTCTACAGGCATCTGGTATCTGTCCGCTTTGACTGACATGGACAACAAAACACGATGCTTTGGCATAGATGACCTGCACCTGTCAGCCCTGGGAGTACAGATAACATGTAAGGCTCTTGCTGCTTCTATACTGCCTGTCTTGCACAGTTTCCAATAACATTCGCCACCAGAATGGGAACAGGCAAGCAAAACATGGGATCATGTGACACAATGCTTGACATCTTCATCTCTGACGCACACAGGCAAGGCACTCCTTATAATGGACCACTTCAATATCTCTGCAGTGACTGGGACCTGCCACTAGGCTCTGCAGAGCACACCTGCAATGACAGGATATACACAGACCACACCTTTCAGTCATGTAACCTGGACCGGCACACCCACGGCTGAGGTGTTCCCATATTCCACTATGTTGTACACACATCCTGGCTAGTTACTTAGCACAATGCATCAGAGGTGCTCCACGTGCAACTAACTGTGGCCAGAACTGCTATACACATTGTAACATGCTACGGATTCAACAACATACCCCACGGTTACCAGACCTCTTTTCTTAGTGTACTGAGCAGTAGGGTTCAGACAGGTACTACTGATGTGAGACTGACACTACCCCACACTTAACTGGGATAGCCACTCATGTACCAACACATTAGGCCAATGCTCTCCGGGATTCATAACCTCCACTCAGCTGGATCAACCCATACACACCACCTCCAAGATCAACAATATCCTAGACATGGACACTACCAACATGTGACTGGTGTTCCACACCTGGGGTTATCCCCTTGTTGGTGGATTCTGAACATATGCTAATCACCCTTGTTATCCACATCCCGGCACCACACCCTTCACGGCATACACAGTACAAGAGTACTACAACTCCTACTACAGACGTCTTATGACAGCAGTAGTTAACGTCATGACACCTGTGCAGATGGACAATGCACATACAAATGTTGAAACATACCCCAGTGCACTTCATTGGCACATACACAACTGCATGGATCATGCTATTCCACACAGAGCCATGATGGTACCCACCAGATAACAGACGCCACTCTGGGGATCCAGTTCCATGGACATAATTTACAACAACAGGTGGAGGCTGTTGCAAAGTGGAGTACAATCTCATGGGTGGGGTAGCTCACTGGTCAGCCTCAGTAGGGCTATGGGATCCTTCATCACATACTCCGAACCTAGCTACATAAACATTACTGCGACACATTCGAGGGTGTACCACAAGGCATTATGGAGGTATGTCAGTAGTCAATGGCAATACCCACATCTGCTCTGGCATACAACAGTTATTCAGGAACATTACAGAACCAAGTGATGTTGGCAACATGCTGGCGGATGGGTTCAATGCTAACATTACACCAACTCACTCCCTACAGGGCCACAATCCATGCAGGAACATTGCGGTGTCCCTGCGGTCAGAACTACACAGTACTAATCTGCACTCTATAAGGCCTGGAACACTGACTCCATGTGACTGTCCAACATCCCAGGCTGTGATTTACACAAACCTCTGAAAGACATGTCTCCCCACTTGGCCACCATATTCAGTAATAGCCTTGTATCAGACATTGTGGCCCCTGAGGTACAGGCTAGCACAGAGGGACTTTTCCTGACTAGCTATCCAGATAACTGCATACAAAGCACCATGATTGATCCACCAGCTGATACTGACTCCCTCCATAAGGGTGTCACTGTGACGGTTACCTGATATCAATATCATGGCCTCAAGCTGCATGACACAAGGTGCATGAACATCCCCTTTGCATAACACCATTCACCCACTGACTATCACATAGGTGGTAGTCCCCTACATACGTCACATTGTACGTGATCGTAGTACACACATACGTCGCACCCACTCCTATGATAACCATATTGCCACTGTGGCGTGGATATCCTTCTACGTGGCCACACTTATCTGTACTGGGTTTGTAGCTGGAACATAGGCACCCATTGTACCTCTGAACTCCTGACGTATACACACATTCAAGGGTACAACACCTCATTTAGGGTGTACCTTACAGAACAGCTACGGCTTTACATACCACAACATTAACACGCCATGACGTTTATTGAGCTCCGATGGATTACGTATGCGGCAGAACTACAGACACCACGTCTGTACACATTTGCATACTACATACTCAGGGGTGACCTCTGCTGAACAGACTGGGCCCATGTCCACAACAATATTCATGGATATACTCCACATAAGCGACATAAACAAAAGCCACTGTGAGCAACATGCTCATGGATATGTGCATACACGCAACTATGAGTGGGATGTGCTTGAGGGTTACATTCCCAAACCAGACACTCACCATGCTTTGGAACATGATTCCTATGTACATCACGCAGGGACACTCAGTAGTACTGTTCATGTGATACCTCACTTGGTGGATGGGAGACACGCATGTACTCCAGGGATCACTGCAGTGGCTGTACTGTGGAGAGGTGCAGGTAACACATGGCTCTGCTGTTCACAGACAGGACACTACCCTAGAGAGGTGCCGCTGGTGTAAACACTGTAGTTGGGCTTACACATAGACTTGCCAGACTGCATAGTACCTCACTATGAACCTGTGAAGCTATTACATGTCTTTTGTGCATGGTTAATTGAGTAGCTCTTCCATTTAGATTAGCTATCATGCTGTTACAGTGTCCTGTGACTACAAGCCATATGTATCCTGTTATTGTATATTGTACATGCCAATAGATGATACCTTTGGTATGCATGATATGCCTGTTATGCTGTGTAGAATATCTGACATATCTACCTACACTACTGTACATTACACATATTTTACATATTATCCCATAATGCAAAGCATACTTGCTCAGCGGGACCACCTTAGACATGTCATTGTCGTTCTATGCCCATACACATGCCTATTGTGACAGTATATCAACATATACTATCCCCTGCTATGGCACGTACTTGTTGGACATACCCTACCACTGACGGCAGGTGGTATGGAATTGTTCTGTTTAAAGCTCTCATGTAGCATCCCTTGTGGTGTCTGTGATGTTTACCTTGTCGTCCACTGCAGGACACACAATTTCTACAAGTGTTACTATGCTCAGCAAGACATCACTACATAATACCTTTTCCCACTTTATGCATTGCGGACACTTTTAATTAATACAAAACAGGCTATACATACACTAACATAATTAATACAAAACAGACTATACATACACTTACATACTGAGTGTTCTACATACGTTGTTATCATTCCGGACTTTCGTAACTATCTCTCTTACACTGTTTAAACAGTTCTATGGTTTGAGCATATGGTCTGAATGTCTGGCAAGTCATCCTTATATACGTCGATACCTGTAACATGTGGTTTCCTGACGCCAATCGGTGTTCCTGAGTGAATTATTACTTGCACTTCAGCTGTGCAGCTACTCCATTCGCCAATTAGGTGGCAACAGTGGGGTATAATTGAATTCTCCACTTGGGCGTTGCCCATTTGCCCTACCTTCGGGGAGACGGCATGTATTGTGTTTTATTGTGTGTAATTGCAACTGCTATGTGTAGAGACATGGATATTTTGGATTCATGTCCCCTGTGGATTGTGTGTGACGGCTAGGGTATGTGGTTCTACATGTGAGTGTACCTGTCATCCCAACCATCTGATAAGGGACTATTGCAAACAAAACCTGGAACATCGCCATTTGTTCCATTATACAATGGCTATGAGTTCACATGGCGCATTTAAAATGTGTCTCTCACAAGGTATGCTAACGCTTCTGCAGATATAATTGACTGACTGGATGTTTGTGCTGTAATTACAGTCTGTATTGCTATAGTTTCATGTGTGGGGATGTAGGTGGGTGTACGTAGCATATACAGGTTTGTGGGGCTTACATTTCTACATATTCCATATATGTGCGTGTGCTCCTTCCCTAATTAAAGACCTATCAGTTAGTAGACTTTTGTTACGGGCATATACATTGGGCCATTGTTAATTGGTTTCTATATAGTATGCAGGTGAGGTTGATACTTCCATACCTCCAGAATTACAGCGATATGTAAAGGAATGTTACTAAATGACAGCTGTCCCGTGTATTTTTGTCCCAGATATTTGCACTCATTGCAGTTGTGTTGGTAACTGAACCTCTTTGGCATGGGTTGCCACCTTTTCAAATGGCCATTGTGGGACACTTGCGGGACACACATCGGTGTTTACAGGCCGACACATACCCACGGTCAGTACACAGGATAGCACATACTTTTCTCCTCAATACATACTTATTGTTGTAGGACTTTGGCTACTTATCATATTGCATGTAACATTTACGTTTCTTACATACAGGCATAACTATTTAATGCAACTATTACATAATATATGGGACATAATAATGTCCTACAATCTCGGACATTTGCCCTTTTTAATGTTTTATGTCAGGACACAACTGCCCAGAGAGGGGCTGTCCCTCCTAATGTGGGACAGGTGGTAACCATATGCCTACGGCTAGCTATAACAACACCTACCGTAATGATCTACCTCCGAGTTGGCACTAACAGACACACGATGTGGACACACACACACATTATAGTCACACGGACACACACACACGGCACCCTCAACACACACATACACAGACTACGGCAATCACAAACTCAGTTGAACACAGTACCTATGTGGGCCACAACACCGGCAGCGGTAACTAAATGTCCCTTCATATTGTGATAATATTACTCATGGTTCTAGTGTTCTGGTACTGTGTTCTTTCGGTCTTTCAGCCTCGTGGTTACACGTGTCGGTATGTGACACATTCCATAGTTGACAGTATCCTATTTATTTGTACCTCCATGTTTGTGTACATGTCATTGACCTATCTATATACTTGCAGATATCTGTGAATCCGTATATATCAACATATATCTCTATCACCCTTTCTATCTGTATTATATATGTATATAAATATATATATATATATATATATATATATATATATATATATATATAGATAGATATATATCTGACAGAGAGAGTGACAGGCAGAATACACCTTTCATTGTGTACTTGTTGGTGTATACTGTTTCCTGGACTCCGCACGTTTGTGTTTGAACCTGTCACATTGCACACCTGCCATAGGTACATCTTGGCTACCATAGTGTTAGATGATTGCATACATGATTGTGTGTTCTACTCCTGGCAGTGGTCGTTTTACCCTTCAGAGCAGGCACTATTAGTACAGGGGTGAATAATGCTGGTTTCACCTGTTCTGGACATCACTGACCGTGATCTGAGCGATATTCAGAGAAGCTTAGCCCTGTTTCGCGCATATCCGTATAGTCATGTTTAAACGACGCTTACCAGCACTGGGAAACGCATATTCCCGCTAACGTGTGCTAAACATGATCTGATGACCTGCATCCGACATGCATTATTCGTGCCTTCGAGATTACGTTACATCCCTTGCAGGACGTGAGACCGGGAACATGCACGACGGTCACTGCATTTACCACTTGGGCATCTGGGATTTGAACACGTGTTATGGCATTTTGTATGTGGAGTATACTATGGCTGTTACTCCATACTGCAATCACATGGGTAACTCAGTTAGTTTACATATGGATGAGTCCAATTAATGGTATGTCCATGTGATGTTTACTGGATGTGCTCCAGCATTGGGTATGTATATCACAGTGAGCCACACACGATAATGTGCTACACCTTCAAACATCCGTAGGTGGAGCATGCTGGGGTGATGGATACTTGTCATGGGTACACCCCATGCTTTGACACGACATCCATGATTACATTATGTGGAGCCCCTCATTAACGCAGCAAGGAATCTGTGCATAGTGTGTGGAGAACAGTGCTTACACACATGCAATCCCGCGATTGCCTCTGCTCCACTGAGCGACAGTTGGTTACTCAATGTTGTGGTGACAGCAGACACTGTTTGCCTTGTTTGGTGTATGGCCTCTGACAATCGGGCGTGTACCTACCGATGTACCTAGGAACCTATACACACAGCACCAACATATGCTGATAGGTGCATGTACTGTTCAGGTGTTGACATTCCTTGTTCCAATAGCTGTTGTGTGTACAATGTTTGAGGGCTGCCTATGTAGGATTCACACAGTAGGCCACCTATACATTACAATTTACAGGTGGTTGTGTGTGTGTGCCATCCATTTTACTGTGGTGTGTGCAGGTGGAGAGGTGTGTCAGTCCATAGGGGCCTACACTGTCAGAGTATGTGCTATACGTTCCCTCTTTGCCAAGGCATAGGTATATTGGGCATGCCTCCGTCTGCCTACTGGGGCTGGCACAGGGTGTTCATGGTCTGAATCCCTCTGTGCCTGTGATGGCCTTGGCAATTGCGGTGGGCTTTCAGGGCCTTCACCATTTTGTCCCTGCTGCAGCTGTTTCCACAGGATCATATTATGTAGCATGGCACATACTATGAAGATGTGGGCACACGTGCCTGGAGAGTACTGCAAGGCTCCAACAGATGTGTCCAAGCAACGGAACCGTGATTTCAGCATCCCGAACACATGCTCTATGATGATTCTGGTTTGTGTGTGTGCCTCATTATGGTGTTCTTGCATGGGTGTGTGTGCATTTCTGATGAGAGTCATCATCCAAGGCTCCAGTGCATAGCCAGCATCCCCCACAAGGTGGCCATGTGGGATGCCCCCCTGACAAATACCTGATACAGCTGTGAGGCATGCCAGATATGGGAGTCATGATAGCTTCCAGGGCTGCCAGCACACACATCCATGATAATGCCCTGGGCATTGCACATGACCTGGCAGTTGATGGAGTGGAATCCCTTGTGGTTTATGTAGCACCTACCCTGCTCAGCAGGTGGTGACTTGATATGTATGTGTGCCACATGGTGGAAGTGATGCATATTGCTGGCCAACTCCTCCTGAGTTCAGGGGAAGTATATATGCTCATTGGCATGTGGTAACATGGCATCCAGGAACTGGTGTAGTACCCTGGATGCTGAAGCCTGTGAGATCGCTATTATATCTCCAGTTGGCCTTTAAAAGGTACCTGGCTAGTATTCGCAAGCTTACACATACCTTCGTGTCCACTGGGATGGGTTCCCCTCTGTTGTTTCGGGTTCTCAGGTGTGGCCGGCACAGCTCAACTATTTGCTGTAAGATGTTCCTGTTCACCCTGTAATGCTCTACTATCTCCAGATCATGTAGCCCCTGGTAGGTTACCCTTGGCGTGAACACTCTTCTCCTCCTCCGGGGCCTGCGGTGGTTGTCAGCATCATCCACCACAACACCGTCAGTCTCTAACACATGGTGATGAATCACAGCTATGACAGCTCCCAACATGTACATTTTAAAAGTTCCCCGCATGTTTACACCTATGGTGCAGTGTTTGGGAATACACAGGTGTGTGTAGGGTGCTTTCACACTTTGTACTATTGTGCTGTGAACACCGATGATGTCATAGGGTGTGTATGTACGATCGTAGCTACAGGGTATCTGATGTGTTTTACTACAGGAACTACTATTGTGGTGCCTTTGGTGTTGAATTACATTTGGCTGCCATGGATTACCTCTTGCCCTTCCCTTTACATTTCTTCACATTTCACCTACTATTTTCTGGCATGCATCCTGCAGCCTGCTTTCATTTGTACTTTCCTAGACCTGGCTTATCTTGCATAATGTGTTCTATTGCCGGTCTACTGTAGGTTTGCTTTGCTCTGCTATGACAGTTCTCCTTTCTTTGCAATCCAACACCTCCCCATCCTGTCTGCGAGCAGACTTGTCAGCTGCCGTCGATTGCCCACTGTGAGTTAATAGGTGTTAATTGCTCAGCTGTACTCCAATTACCCTACTGCGGCATTTCCTTCTTTTCTTCCCCTGACCTTCCTGTTTGTGCTATGGTTCGTGGCGCATGCATCTGCTTACCGGGTTTCGGGCATGTTTTCATCCCCATACACATGCGCTTTCAGGCACCATATGTGCTCTCAGCTAAACGATGCTATACCTACCTCCCCTCCACTGACTGCGGCTTTGCTTAGCAATGGCCAGGCCAGATTTGCATTGCTCCAATGTGCTTACAGCTACGGTGGCATACCCCACTGCTGATGTCATGTATACCTCTGAGCCACTCCTTGGTATTATAGCGCTGCACCGTATGGTACATCCTTAATCCAGCGGGACATTTGCGATTCAGTATTACCTGCCTCATTTGCATGGCATTGACTACTAATTCATAGTTACCATGCCGAACACTGTCACAGACCCTTAGCAACCCTTGCAGCTTGGTTGTGGTGTACCATGCATACCATTGAGTATTATGGTGAAATCCTGATTTGTATTACATTGCGATTTTATGACATTTGTATATATTTTCTTTGTGTTCCAGTTTGCGCACACATGTCCTGCGGTTGTACTTTGTTTTACTGTGGACATGACATTAAATGTTTTTAGGTGTTGTGCATCTTTTCTTAAGCCATTGGCTGTGTATTTAGCCATTGGCATATGTTAACTTTGTAATACATGAATCTGGTCTGCTTCCATAGCTCTGATGTTCTGTTTGGGAAAATGTAAACTGTGTTTTTTGGTTTACATTTCCGTGGGCTTACTCTACGCCTGTACCACTTCATGAATTGCTATGTACCTTCATTTGCATGGTGCGGCACTGCACATTGGGTTATTAGCATACCTAAGCTGAGGGCTGTGCAGTTCTAGCATACGCCAGTAGTGCATGTGGAATTGGATTGTTCCTGAATCGCTCAACGGCCATATTTGGCATTATACCGCCTACGCTACGCCTGCGCCTGGCGCAAGCTTCATGAATCCCAGGGAGTGTCTTTTTAAATATTTGTTTTGATCTTTTTTAAGTCTGTTTCTTGCTTTCTTAGTTTTAGCTTCAATGTGTCTGATCTTGGTGAATGTTTTGCAATTTTTAAATTGCAATTTATTCAGTGACTTGCAGATATGTTTTACTTTTCAAGCTATCTAGTTTCAGTTTGGCAGGTGATGATTGCAGTTATATTTATTTTCAGTATGGTTATCAAACTCATATATTTTGTTAATGTTAAATGTATAACAGGCACACTGATCGCTTTAATTATTATGTACTTTTTTAAATATCAATAAGCTAGCACTGTATAAAAGCTAGTGGCAATCTAACACATGGAAGTTGTTGAT
This sequence comes from Protopterus annectens, assembly GCF_019279795.1. NCBI lineage: Eukaryota > Metazoa > Chordata > Ceratodontiformes > Protopteridae > Protopterus > Protopterus annectens. The sequence continues at coordinate 217,522,593 of NC_056742.1, read as the reverse complement.
CATCCAAGATGTTCTGGTTATAGTTAATGTAACAGATGTTAAACTACATAGATCTGATTTAACATTCACAAACATCTGGTATTTGTCCCTAATTTTGTGGAATCTTTATGTAAATCTGCATGAATTAAATAGAGGTTTTTTAGCATTGCAAGGACATATCTGTATATTTTATCAAATATGTGATGAGAAAATGTAAACCAAGCTGTCATGAACCAAACGATCATAATGTCTTCCATTGTTAGTTTGGCCATATCTGTATTCAAAATACAATAAAATCAAAATCAGTCATTTTTTTAAGATTTACATTTTCTTTAATGCAGTATGAAGATAGGACCTCACAGATGTGACCTTATTTTATACCCAGAATAAATACATTGTATCTGCATTTTCATTTAACCAAAAGGAATACATCGGTGATATAAGAATTTCAATTGCTACAATTTTACTGAGGTATAATTGAGTTGTGCATAATCCTAATATCTTTTTAAATAAAAATAAAAAATGGAGTAAATGTATAAGCTCTACATGATAATTTAGTCCAGTTTAGATCAGTACCTAGAATGTTTAATAAAGTCATCCAGTAAAGGGAAAATAGAGCAATAAGAATGGAAGTAGAGTTTATAACTGACTTATAAATGAATGACAAACTATGTTTCCTCTTAGAATAAGAAAAGCATAAGATTATGGTATACATTTTGCCTTTATCTACAGTTTTCACTAGTATCAATCTTGCAAGGCCCATTGTGACTATACTAATTTTAAGGAAACAATGTAGTTTCACTCTAAATATCAATTAATTCTGGAGATGATGTTAGCTTCTGATTCATATGGGTATGAAAACAAATTTATAGTGCAGCACTGGGAGCGATTTCTGGATATGAAATAAATTATCAATATTAAAAGTGTGATATTGACATTCCTGCAAGATAAATGCCTGAGAGTAGACAGTGTTTCTGCTTTTAGTGTTTGAGTATCATCTACTAAAACGCATAACTTTAGGATAAACAAAGACACTAGAACACAAATGCAATGTAATACCTTTTATTAGACTAAAGTAGGTTATGCAGTTGCTTAAGCTTTTGAGCTGGCATGAGCCCTTCTTCAGCAGTTATTAAGTTATTGATATTAAATACAGTGCTGAAATATCTACTTGTTTCTAGAAAGGGAAGTACATAATTTATTTCAAATTGTCTAAAAACAAAATCTTGAAAAATGCAAGTGTGGAAAAATGCAGCTCAGATTACATAAACAGACTCTGAATGTATGTGTGTGTGTGTGTGTGTGTGTGTGTGTGTGTGTGTGTGTGTGTGTGTGTGTGTGTGTGTGTGTGTGTGTGTGTGTGTGTGTGTACATGCATGCCTGCATCTGTCAGACAGACAGAAACTGAAAAACGGAGTCACAACATAGGATCATAGGAGGTTTCTTGGCTATTGACGCTGAGGCCCTTATAAGCCTAGCCAAGAGTTTAGCCCATGTTTAGACAAATTAGCACCCAATGCCCTTGTCCAGCAGGGACATGGGTGGAATCCCAGGGATATGTTTTCTGTTTCCCATCCAGTTATCCATGTTGCACTTAAAAAGGGGTAAAGATGTACTCTGCTTGATGTGGAGAGGGAGTCTATTCCATAGATGATGGAGTCTCTGGGACAAAAATATGTCCTGCCAACAAGTCCTGTTGATGTCACAGACCAGGTTGAGGCAACGTGTGTGGGTTACTTGAGTGGAGCTTGACTTGTGGATATGCAGCAGTCCCATCAAAGTGGGGTCCATGATCACTTTGTATGCCAGACAGGTGTCACTTCTGAGGATTCTGTAGGAACTTGAGTAGAGGGATAGGGCTTTTAGCCTATCTGTGTATGGTAGATGTTTGAGGACCTGGATTCTCCTGGTGAGGAACCTCTGTGGTCTCTCCAGCTGCTGCATGTTCTTTGTGAGATACATGCCGAAAGGTGGATTGTACTCAATAATGGGCCTTACAAGGGAAGAATACAGGGATGTTAAGATCTTCTTGTTCCTGGATGAGATGCCCTAACTTATAAGGTGGGCCATGCAGAAGGCTTTCTGTACCACAGAAACAACATGGTGGTCAAAAGTCAGGTTGCTATCAACCTGGGTGCCCAAATCCCTCACGACTGATTGGCATTGTAATTAATATGATAATTTCTGGGGACATCACTCTACTCAAAGGGGATGATGATACATTTTTTGGTATTTAGCTTGAGCCCATGTTTCTGGCACCATTCAATAGTCTGAGTGAGACTCTCTTGGAGGATGTCCACATCACTTGGAGAATTGATGACAGCACCCAGCTTGCAGTCATCTGCAACTTGATCAGCCATAGCCCATTGGTTTTGGCCTGCACCTCAGAAAATTATATACCAAATAACAGAGGCCCCAAGACTGAACCCTGGGGTATGCAGCTTGTTACATGTCTATTGCTTTAGGTGGCTTCCCTTATTTTGACTATGTGGGTTTTATCAGTGAGGAAGTTTGCTATCCATCTGGTAACATATGGATTGATGCCTTGTTGAGACAGTTTATCTATTATGCCCAAGTGGGGAATAATGCCAAAGGCTTTGGCCAGGTCAAGGTAAGTGATGTGCACAGTCTTCCCCTCATCTATGGCTTTGTGAGTGTCTCAAAGAAGTCAACCAAATTTAGAAGACAAGGTCTCTGCTTGATGAAGCCAAATTGTGTAGGATCAAGTCCTTGTTAATGAGGAACATCATTTTCCATTCTATAGCCTTGCAGATCAGGCTAGTTAGCCTGATGGGTCTATAATTTCCCGGATCAGTGGATGCTCCACCTTTGTGTAAAGGGATGACAGTGGTTGTCCTTCACTCAGCTGGGATGATGCCAGTACTCAGGCTTTGGTTGAATAGGGTGCCTAATGTTGCTGCAAGTTCCTGCCTGAGTTCACATAGGATGCAGCCTGGGATGTTATTGAGTCCCATGGAAGCTGTATGTTTTTGCCTTTGAGAGAGCAGTGATGACATGTTTCTTAGATATAAGGGGAAGGGGGCAAGTACTGGGGATGTCCTGATTTACTGATGGGGGGCAGATGGGTAAAGTTTTCAATGAATCTGTCAGCCAGCAAGTTTGCTATATCTATGGCATTTCTATATGTGGTGTCCTTGACCATCAGTTCTGAACAGATCTGGGTGCTTCCTTTGAGGTTGTGGACATATGTGAAGCATGTCTTATGATTGTCTCTAGTAGATGTGGCCAATTTGGACTTGAAGTTTGCTTTGGAGGATTTCACTAGTGCTCTTAGTTGCTTGTTCAGGCTAAGGAGACATTGTTTCCAGTTGGGCTCCTGCTCCTTATTGGTCTTGGACAGCATGTTTTTCCTTTTGTTATAGAGTTTATTTATTGCAGATGTCTACTAGACAGGTTTACTCTTTCTTGCTGAAAATTATTTAGTCCTGTCAGGTATTCCTGATTCCATGCATCTATGTAAATGCTTGTATAGTGCTTTGGTGTAGTTTTGGAAATTGGTGCCAGTTCCTACAGAGGGGGAGGTGGCTGTGAAGCTGTTTATACCATCCCTCAGGAGGCTGTAATCAACTTTGGAGAAGTTTTTATGTCTGATCCTAGCTAGAGGGCAGGTGGGGGAGATGGTGACTTCGAAAGTAACCACTTTGTGGTTGGATCTTACCAGGAAAGATGATACAACAGGGATGCTGCAGTGGTTACTTATGTTGATTAATACTAAATCCAAGATATTATCACCCTTTGTAGGGGTATTGACTAGCTGTTCCAACACATTTGCATTGACAAAATCAAGGAATCTCTGGACATTGTGTTCTGGCATGAGTAGTTCTTCCAGTCTATGTTTGGAAAGTTAAAGTCACCCAGGATCAGGGTAAAGGGTTGAATCTTGATAGAGTCGAACAGGTTTAAATAGGTGGATTGGGCATATTGAGTCAGATTTGGGGGCCAGTAGCTAGCTATGATTTCAATAGGGGTTTTGTCAATGGTTAACTGCGCCCAGAGAAAAAAACACAAGAAGTTATCATTTGTAAGTTGTCAATCTGTCTAAACAAGTCATCTTTGTGAGATATATGGTTTGGGTAACAGAAAATATATATTAGCAATTTTATCCGGTTTATGATGATGAGAAGGCAGGAGCTGCCAAGTGAATAAGATACAGTGCTAAAATGCATGGATGTTCTACTCAGTTAATGTACATCATGTTAAGCAGAGCTCCTCAATGACCCTATTTAATTGCAACCTTGACAGTTGGATGGGTGACTGTAAATTCTCCTCAGGGTAGGACCTATTTCCCTCATGGACAGGGGTAGTTGGTTGTGATCACAGAATCATACTGCTAGCAATGACCATCTAACTGTGGTCAATGAGGGTACACAAGGTTTTACACAGCTAGGCTTGTAAAGGCCCTAGGGCCATTAGCCTAGTAACCTTCTATGAACCTATAAACCTATATCAGTCATTTGCACATCTTTTCTAGTGCTGAAATCTGTTGTTATAAGATTGACTTTCCAGGGCTGTGTTTCATTTTCCTATAAGAGTCTGAACTAATTAAACATTATCTTATAAAGTTTTTAAAAAGGCCCATCAGCTATTATACGGTGCTTACAGATATAGAAAATAGCTGCATTCAGCTTCAACTGCATTAGTTACCTATGGATCTATCAAGAGAATAGGGCTATGCTTTTGGCTAGATAACATATGAATTTTATTTAAGGAGCTAAATGTGAGTAAGATAATGATCCAGACTCTGCTTTCAAATTTAAAGGGGGGGGGGGGACCATAACAGAGAAATGAAAAAAAAAAAAAATCTTATCACTGAGTTATAACACATGGAATATTTTTAACACTGGGGTTAAGGTTTCTATATGGGTCTACTAGGTCGTGGACCCGCATTATATATTTTAGCAGATGTCACTCTCTATCAGTGTATTATGATTTAGAGTCCTTTTCTTTGTAAAGGTGATCCAGAGTAATATTCCAATATCAATTGAAATTGGGCATTGATTGAGAAATTTACCAAAAGGTTTCAATAAACGTCTCATAAGTGATAGTATGCTATGATAGCGTGCATATTTTCAAGCAATAAGAAATGGTTATTTAAGGCCTTGCATAAGAAATCAGGAAACATTGACTTTTGTTTGTTTATTTAACGTTTTACTTATCTATTTAATAATTTTTGTTCTTACAAGATCTTTGATGGCTCTACTATTGGTATCTTTTTGGTCCATTCATTCCATGGCTATGGAATATGGCCATTTGCAGGCTAAGTGGTAGCTCACAGAGTCCATCTGATCCTGCTTGGGAATCACCATTAGCTCTCCCTTCCCTAAAACAAGTGGGATGCAGGGAGTGGTCCAGTTTACTGGCCTTGTGGAGAAAGGCTACCCTCACTCCTTCACCTGGGAATTCTGCCATCCCACCTTGACTTATCCATTGAGCTCTATTATTGCTGCCCTCTGAGAAAAAAGAAACTCCTCAACCAATTTCCCCTCAGATGCCAGTGTAAGATGCACTGTGACAGCACAGGCTCTGCAGGCCGACACTCTTCTGAGTAAACTATAGTGCCCCTGATAGGTGTCACAGTGGAGAGCCAGAGCTGCCTCATATTGTCTTTAGCCAACTCCTATAGGTGCACAAGCCAGTATCCAAACTCAGGTAATCCATAGTGTACTAGAGGCTTTATAAATCTATAACCCAGAGCTTGCTTAAAATGTCTTCTAACCCTATTAATTTCAAAGGGTCACAAATATTGCATGAAATCGTAGCAGCAATTGCTTTATGCATTTCAGTTGTTGAGTATGCACATGGGTTTATTGTAAACTGCAGACATGTATATTAATTTTATATAGTAAGTGCCAAAAAAGTTTTCATTTTAAGGAAAATTGGATGCCATTGAGGTTCTATGATGAAAACATCAGTGTCATCTAATATTAAAAATTCATATCAAAAGTGATATAATAAAGAATATAGATAAACTGAAAAAAAGTGTACTCATAATGTGAATACTATAATCTAAAGTTTGTAGAGTATAAGAACAACTACCTAAAGTCATGTATAAACTACTACTGAGTATTCAACTGATTACCTATAGTGATGATAAATGTAAACAAATGATTATAGCTCTATACAGAAAACAAACCCTAACCAATGACCTGATTCTACCTCAGTCCAGGGCTGCTTGGTAAAAAAGAACCTCTTAGACCTCTTTAGTGTATGCCTGCCAATTCAGATATATTCAAGAAGTATGAAAAGTGGTCAAAAAGGTATTATTACATAAATGTGGCTACTTGACACAACCACCCAAATGTAGACTTATTAACATCACACATGCCATCTGTAAATTTATGCAGTACTTATTTCCTGAACTAATAATATCATAGTCGATCTACAAAGTCTGGATGCAAACCACTTTGGATATGTAAAAGGTATTCTATGCCTACTAAACATAGTTTATTTGAAATGGTCACTAAATCCATTGATGAGGGCCTGACAATCCATATGGGTTATAATGACCTTGCTGTGGCATTTCAGACCATCACATATTTTTGGAATCATAGAGAAACTATTTTCAGTTAACACAAATCTATATGCGGTCTGCTGCATAGCCAAATGGCCATGAAACAGAATCCACACTCATAATGTAGTGGTACCTCCTCTGTTCAGAGAAAAGCCACCAGAGGGGATGAAAATAGTTGACTTCTGAGCCAGTTGCTCTTTGGTATCAGTTGCTACAGTTTATACTCTTTATGCATGGAGCACTACTGCACTGATGTTTTAGTTTATTAAACAATATTTTAAATTGTAGCAAACATTTGTTACAGTTTGTAACTTGACTGGACAGACTGCTGCAGTACTTAAGTTTTAGTTAAAAAAGTTATTTTTTTTCACTTTTAAATTTAGACCACACTTGGACCACTACAGGTTTAACTGCAAATGCAATACTGGCTTTTTAAAAGCCTGTATTGCATTAAAGAGAGATTGAGATTGGCTATTTGTACCTCACAACACTCTGCACCTGGGGCAGTTACCTCTTATTCTGGTCTAGCTACACTTTTGCACATCATCATCTTAAAAGCCAAAAGATGTAATACAGCTACATTTGAGAAATACACCCCCATCCTATTTCCACATTGTTGGATCCCCTCAGAAAAGAGATGCAACAATCAAAGATATGGAGACCTATAATCACATCCAGCCTTGGTTTCATAATACTGTTTCCTTATTATACATTTCCTTGAAGACTATGTCTCTTTTAGAATGCACATCATAAACGCATTGACCAACTTGAAACAACACAGTGTTTTTTTGACCAAGAAGATTTCTAGACTATATAATATAAGCTACCCTGAAAAACCTAAAGCCCTCTCCCTTTAGCTGTTTCATATAGCATTCACAGTGATGATTTCTGTTCAGACTTTCCAGCACTGAAGGTGCCTACCCTTTTTTGACCTCATCATTTTCTCCAGTACCAATGATATGCCTAACGCTTTTATCAAAGGCTGTATTCTCAACAGAAAACTCAACATCACCACTGTATGTCAAATTCATAACACACTGCATTCCTGGCCTTTGTAATATATTCCCCTCAATACATCAAGAAATTAAAACTATAACCAATTTCAATGCTTGACATGATAAATGGATGGTAAACCATAATTTCATGCCATGGTGTGTTGAAATAATATTCTTGTTATGGGAAACTAATATATTTAAAACCAAGAAGTAGAACAGCTTGCTTCTCAATGTTCATTTTGAAGAAATCTTAGTATGGTCCATTTGACCTATGAGAATATAAAATGAATGAAATAAAATCACATACTGAAGGTATATAATACTTAGGATTAGATGATGGCAGACAGACATTATAAACAAAATATGGTTACTTTACTTCACAAGTTGTAGCTCAAGTCACAGTCAGGCAGCAAAATGTATATATTCTTGGTTATTGTTAATTATTTGCCTGTCCATGTTCTATATAATTCCAATGCCCAGATGGCCTTAACATGCTCCAACAATTATATATTTTTAAGTATTATATAAATATTTTGATAGTATTCATTTTTTTTACTCAGTATGCTGTGCAGCATAAAGTGATACACTCCTAAGTGTGTTGTGCTTCAGATTAGATATTATACCAAGGGCCAATCTGTTTGAGTTAGTAGTAGCTGAGGTGGATGTGAAAGTTCCCATGGCACGTATTGAAAAGAGTAGGGGTCCTTTATTAAGAACTTCTTTGCAATTTACATTTATGTACAAGATTTCTATACAATATTTGGAATTTAGATACAATATCTATCATTTGTTTCTGCAATCAAAACATATTTTCTTTATCTATTCTCATTCATTTTTATCCATTTTAACTTATTTCTCCCTTGGCTCCCACTCTTTCTTCCAAAACCAAAATCTTATTTCTCTAAAATAATAACTAACTCATATTTGATGTTATATATAATTTCTGGTACTCTTTGATTCTATCAAACACATAACTCAAATAATTTTCTGTCTGTTTTTTTCTACATTAAGTTTACTTCTGTTTTGAAAAAAAAACATATTCAATGTTATTCATGCATAAATATTTTACTTCCTTTATGTCTTCAAAATAATTTATGTTCCCTAATTTCTTCCATACTTTTATAACCCTTCAACACTTAAAAAAAATTTAAAAAAAGTTGAACAGTTTCCTCTTCCCCACAACAGTTACAAATTCTTTCACATTTCTTTTTGCATGGCATATTTGCCTTGACAGGTAGTTTTTTTATAGATAAGCTCCATAAAAAATCATGATATTCTACCATTATTTACATATGTTTTCTCTTTTTTTGGCTTTAATCATCTTGTTCCTTAAATTCTTTAAGGACACACATAATACTTATAATCTTTTCATACTATGCCCTTCTTTCATTCTCTAACTCTTCTAATTGTAGCTTCCATAATAAAGTTTTCTCCTGATATGCTTTAAATTCTTAATTTTTACATGTTTTTCTATTTTAAAGCTTTTTAACAAGTGTCATTCTTTTTCATATTTCTGATACAATATTTTCATTATTAAATTGCTTTGCTTTTCTTACAACCACTTAAGTACTTTGCATAATCCAGTAATGCTACATACACCGTAGGGTTTATCAATCCCAAACCTTCTTTGATATTACATATTACGATTTTTTAACATGTTTTAATCTATAGCCCTATATAAAATTAAATACTATGTTAAATATCTCTTTTGTAAAAATAAAAGATAATTACCCCAGCCATAGTTGCAAATTTTCCTAACAATGCCCAAATATACTTTCTTCCTAAAAGAAAGTCTGAAAGATTTCCAAAATTTACACATGTTCTTTATTTTTTTCCAGTATTTTCCACACTGTAAATGTATAGCTCATTTACCAAATCTTATACCTAGTAAAATCATCTCCTCTGTCTTAAATTCAGTTTTACAATTCCATGCAAATACTTTACTATTTTCCTTGTTCAAATTAAATACTACAGTCTTCACATTTTCATTCAAATAAACTAATACTTATTCCAAACTTTTTATATACTTGGTACTTATCATTATATTGTCATCATAAGCTAACATAATAGGAATATCTATACCATCCTTTGTAGTATGTCTTGCTATCTTCATGTTATAATGCACATCACTAGCTATCAAATTAAATTCTCTATAACCAACTGTTTTTTGCCCATATATTCCTTCACTAACCTGACAAAATCCCCGCATTCCAAAATGTAATACTTCCATACTCAAACAATAGAACATTCTGTTCAAATAATAGATTAGTATTACAAGCAACAAAAATCATCAACACCACTGGTGATTCCCTCTTCTCCAGCTTCATATCTAGCAAATGGAACACTGCCTCAGAATATAGTATCCCATTCCTCCTTGACAAAGATTAAACAAATGCTGAAAACTCATCTTGTGCATACGTGGCTATGCTCCTACACCATTCCTGGTTAATTCACACTTAATCTCTGAAGTTATCTAACCTACTGCATTTACTAAACTACCAAAAGTACTAACCTCTGTTTTCTGAGACTTTGACTTCTCCACTCCTGTTCATCCTGTTCATTCTTCAGTACTATATATTTACAAGACCAAAAATTTGCAGTGTACAGTGTTTCTCAAACCTTCATTGTATACAGGAGTTTTATCATATCTCTTAAAGATAATTCTACATATTGTATTGATACCTAAAAGGTATAACAGAGGGTCATCTTTGGCCTTAAATTATATAACTCTCAAACTGCATTCTTCTGCAACCTGTACCTTTCATCAACTAGATTTACTTTCACCCTGTTTGTATGTTTGTACTGTACATTGCATGCTGTTATTTGCACTTTATTTGTCAAACTATAATTTGAATCATACTTGCATGTGATATATTACTGTAATGTACACTGTATGCTTTTGTCATTTTACTCTTCATACTGCAATTTGGATTATTTTTATATGTGATATTTCTATCTTATACATGGAGCTTTTCTTCTTAGGCCTCTTCTGAAAAAGGGCCTGTGTCCAGTCGGACTTTTCCAGTTAACAAATGTAAAATAAAATAAATAAACTAAAAATAAATAAATAAAATAAAATACTACTCAGATGACAGCCCTGTCTAATTCCTCTATATGTGTGTATTTCTTTACTTAGCTAGCCATTTACCAGAACTTTTATTTTGTTATGATTATTTACAGAAATACAAACCTTCTTTATTTTAATACTAATATTATAATACTGAAATAGTTCCCATAGAATATGGGGAATAGTGTCAAATGCTTTGTTTACATTTCCTATCATAATTTTAATATTTTTTTTTCATAATGATATCTACCAATTTTGTAATCACAATTACTAACTCTTGACAATATATACCTTTTACACTATATATTGCATCCCCTATAGCTCTACACAGTTTTATATCCATTCTCTTCTGTATAAATGGCCTACAATTTTATAATGTGCATTATTCAAAACTATAGGTTTCCAATTGTACATTTCTTTTTTGCTTCCTTTCTTCCAGATAAATTTAACTATGCCACTATATAATTTTGAGTATTTAAATCCTCCATTCACCTACTCATTCAATAATGTCATAAAATATTTCTTTTGCAATATTATCATATTTTCATATATCTGATATTTTATCCCATGTGGCCTGCTGCTGAGTTCATATTCACCATACTTGGTATTTTATTTAACTCTTCCATTGTTGTTTTTTTCCAACTTACTATTGTCTAATTCAGAAAAGGTGTCATTTTCCATATCTTTTTTCTTTTTTAATTTCTTTAAATACATTGTTCATATATTCCATTATAATCACCTTTATTTTTCCTGCTGATTATGTATCCTTTTCTTTCTTGTTTTCCGTGTCCCTTATTATATCATTATCCTGTTTGAATAATTTACTTAAATAAGGAACAACTTCTTTCTTTCCAAGCAAGACATCAAGCAAGAAATAGCTTTGTTTAAATAATATTTTTTATTCAACCTAAATATCTCCTGTTCCTTAATAAAACATTTTTTATAATTTCTATCTAAATCATTCCTAATACTATGTTTATACTTGCTTTTAAAAGCATTCCACCATTCTGACCATTTTTGGTAAAACTGTTTCATTTTTATGTGATTGTCTTATAACTGATTTATTATATTAGTCCCCTTTTCTCTACATGTATGCCCATTTATCCTTTTTTCCTTTCCTATTTTTATACAACTCATATTCCTTTGTATCCCACTCCAAACAGCATGATGATCTGAAATACCTGTATCTATAATTCTTTTTTTCTACTAACAACATGCCTAATGAAGTTATGCAATAATCTATTTCTGTCTTATACTTTACTCTACTATACATCCAATCCTTTGCATTCCAGATCTTTAATTTGCCACATTTAAATCTAGTACTTTTCATACATATTGTATCTTTTTCTCTTTTCCTTCTTTAATTACAATTAAAGTCTCTTATTATTACTTGCATATTAACTGTTACATAATCTCTTATTTAGCTAAACATATTCTCTATTTTTTTGTAATAATTGCATATACATATAATGCAAATATTCTGTACACCTGGTGTTGCCATCTTAGGTCTAAAATTGTTATACTAACCATTAATAATAATGTCACATCCAATATTTTAATTGCAAATTCTAAACAATTCTATTTCCCCATAGTTCCTCAGTCTGTGTTCTCTCTTCTTCTGTTAAAAACCTTATATCCTCTAATATTACTATATATGTATACAAATGTTTACACTATTCTAATATACCCAAACTTCTTACTGAACTTTATATGCTATTAACATTTGTTGATAAAATTCTATGATTGTCATATTTCCTAATATTAAATATACTTTTAAATGGGAGAAAAACTCCTCAAGCTTTCTCTTTCTTTGTTTCTTTTATATTAATTATTACAAAATGTATTTTTCTTTCTCTGTCCCTTTTTACCAATAGAATTATTTTTTTTGTTCCTATATCCTAACTAATATCTTCCTCATCACTTATTTCTGATTTATCTATATTATTATTTTCTTTATCATTTTCTTCCTTGTCTTCTCTTCATGTTCATTTTCTTTTTTTACTTCATTTTCTTGATTTATTTTAACTTGTTCTTTTTTATTACTTGCATCTATTGCTATAATCTGTAACACATCATTACAATCCATCCATAAGTGATCATCTTTATTACTTTTATAACATTTTTTTTCACAATTCCTTGCATCATGACTTTTGTCACCACATATACCAATTACTAATTAAATGATCTTTTTCCACATAAAAAACAATATCCCTCTTACCATTAACATTAATCACACTACATTTTCATGTTCCATTTTCAGTATTACATTACAATCCCAACCACCAGTCCATAGTCCACTGTCACTGTAAACTTTTCATATGTCCATTTCTACTTCACAAATTTCATTTACATATTTTACACTTCAGCTCTAAACTTAACATGTATCTTTATTTTTAGTGTCTGTGTAGAATGGCTTGAATACATATAAATTCCAAGGTGTATAGTTTCTTTTTTTTTCATATTGCTATAAAATGTCTCCATCATATAACAAGTTTAAAAAATAATATCACAAAACCTTTCCTTAATATAGAGCCACTTCTGAATTTTGAAATAGTAAAATATCAAATTTCAGTTTCTCAAGACCAGTTATGCAAAACTGCATATTGTCGAATTGGAGTTTGCTGAATATGCAGTAGTTGTGGTGTGGTTTGGTCTTTGTAGTATCCTGTCCCTTTAAGGTTTAGTGGCTTCTGTATTGTCAACATGGTGGCCAATGTGTGGTTATGTTCAGAGATTCAGGTAGGTTTGTAGTTTGTAAGTATTTTGGGTAGAAATGTGGTTTGTTTTAAATTTTCGGGAAGATTTAGGAATAGGTTAGGGTAGGTTGATGAGAGTGTGTGTATGTGTGTAAGTGTTAACAGTGGTGATTTTTGTACATGTACATGCGTAGTGTGTATGCTTCCCATCACTATAAGTGTGACAGTGTGCAATGGGAGTGTAGGGCACATAACAATAGGTTTGTTTTTTACATGTTAATGAGACCTCAGAGTTAATATATATAAGTAGCAGTGTGTATGGGGGTTTGCCCCCATGCTTAAATGTAGTATTATGTGTTTTGACTTTCTTTGTTTTTGTGTTTGTATGTCGGGGATAGTTGGGTATTTACTTGTCTTCTTTTATTTTCAATATATTAAACATCGGTTTTGTGCTTTTCCATTTTTCTGGACGTTTGGTATTGTGGTATGAAGATACTGAAATTCGATAATTCAATTTTTTCAGTATTTCAAGATTCAAAAGTGGACTTATATTTCAAAAATAAATGTTCTATAGTTTCTTCTTCTTGATAATGTAAATATATTATGTCACTTTTCTTCTTATAGGGCATTCATTTTACTGGCAACTTATCTATTACCAGTATTAATTAAAAAAAAAAAAAACATTCTATTTTCAAATTACACCATTTCTCTCTTATTTTATAGCTTTATTTTTTCATCTGTTAGATTTTGCCTTTTTAATTTCAACAACTGTTGGTAACATTTTATATCTTTGTTTATACAGACGTTTTCTATTTTACTCTTTTTACTATACTTTAAATATATCATACTCACATTTATACTGTTTTGTTATTAATTTCACATATTTTTCATTTATACACCTTAACACTTTGTACAAATTTAATGAAACACCATACACCACTGGGTTAACTAGCCCTAAACCTCCTCTTTATTTATATACAAAACTATTCTTTCTACTGGGTATAAACTAGAACCCTATATAAACGAAAATATTATCTGCAATAATTCCTATTCAAATACATGGCAACATAAATTAAATTGCCAAGTGTGCCTTTTTTCCACAAGTATTGAATTTATCAAGTAAACCTTTTTCCTGAATGACATTATGTATGTTCCAAAGAAAAGATAGTCATGTTTTATTTCTTCTATTGTTTCTTCTCACTGAATTTTACTTACATCTTTATTCCCAAGTTTTTGTACCTAACCCAGAAATGTTATTCATTGGTAAATATATACACCCCATTTTTATTATAGGTTCATAGGTTCATAGGTTCATACTAGGCTATCTGCCCAAGGGCATTTATAAGCCTAGCCCATAGTTATGTGGCTTTCACCACCCCTTTAGTTTGAATAAAAACTATGCCTATCATTTTGCTGTGCCTCTGTCAAGCAGTGACACTGAAGTAATCCCTGGGGTATATCTGCAATCTCCCATCCATTGGTCAAGATTCCTCTTGAACAAGGCCAGAGAGGTGCTCTGCCTCACATGTACCGGGATTTTGTTCCACAGCATAGGGAGTCTCTGGGTGATGAATCTGTCCCTCCAGCACATTCTATTTATAACCGTGTCAAGGTTTAAGTCTCCCGCCCTTGTGGTTCTGAGGGATCTAGATTTTTTGAGGTGAAGCATATTCATCAAATCTGGCTTTGACATGGCCTTATATGTCAGGCACAGGTCACCTCTGAGCAAGCGGTATGAGACTGAATAGAGCTGGAGTTCTTTCAGTCGGGCAGCATAAGACATATTTTTGAGACCCTTTATCCTTTTGGTGAGGAACTTTTGGGGCCTTTCAAGCTGCAGCAGGTGTCTGGTCAGATACATTCCAAACGGGGCATTGTACTCAATCATAGGTCTAATGAGTGATGAGTACAGGGGGACGATGACCTCCCTTGATCTAGATGTGAATCCCTTCATGATCAGGTGGGCGATATAGAAGGTTTTCCTAACTACTTTAGCAACATGAGTGTCAAACGAAAGGCTACTGTCAACCTGGGTCCCCAGATCCCTGATGACTTTTTCTGTGCTCAGTGGATTGCCACCTATATGGTAGCTAGGGGTAACCTTGTTTTTCCCGAAGGGTATGACTATGCATTTTTTGGCGTTTAACTTCAGGCCATGGCTCTGGCACAAGTTATCCGTTTCTGTGAGGCCCTTCTAGAGGATATCTGTCAGATGTGTTTTCGACTATGGTGCCCAGTTTGCAGTCATCTGCAAACTTTGTCAGCCATAACCCTCCTGTGTTTGCTTGTACTTCAGAAAAGTAGATGCCGAACAAGAGTGGACCCAGGACTGAGCCCTGTGGGACACCACTTGTGACAGGCTTTGAGTCTGACATGGCTCCAGCAACTCTGACCCTGTGGGTTCTGTCACTTAGCCAGTTTGCAACCCATCTTGTGATGTATGGGTTTACATTCAAGCTGATGAGTTTTTCGATGATACCTGAGTGGGGTATTGTGTGAAGGCCTTTGCCAGGTCGAGGTAGGCTGTATGGACTGCCTTTCCCTCATCAATGGCCTTGGTGACTGTCTTGAAAAAGTCAACCAAGTTTAAGAGGCAGGATCTGCCTTTGACAAAGCCAAACTGGGTTGGATCCAAAGTCTGCAATTTCCCTATGTCTTTATTTATGAGTTCCATTATGATCCTCTCCATGGCTTTGCAGATAAGGCTTGTCAAGCTAATGGGGCGGTAATTTCCAGAGTCTGTGGAGGCACCGCCCTTATCCGTGCGCCACTCCTTGGGTACGTATCCTGAGGTGAGGCTAAGATTAAACAGCTGTCATAACTGTGGGTTTAATTCCTCGTTGAGTTCGTGAAGCACACAGCCGGGGACACCATCCGGTCCCATGGATGCTGTGTTTTTTGCCTTAGTGAGGGCAGTTCTCACCTGGGCGTTGGAGATGTTTGGGGGGCTACAATCCTCTGGAATAGATATCTCTCCTTTTGGGGGGGGAGAAGTTTGCACTGAACCTGTCAGCCAGTATGTTGGCAATGTGTGTAGGTTCAGTAATTTTCACATCATTTTGAACTAATTCTGAGCATATCTGGGAGTTTCCTCCTAGGTTTCTAACATAGCTAAAGAAGGCCTTATGATTCTCTTTAGAGTCCTTGGCGATTTTTCTCTCAAAATTTGCCTTGGATGATTTTATGAGAGCTCTTAGTTTTTACTTATAATGATCAAAGGTGTCTTACCTTTCAAGGATTTTGCTCTATCTTGTAGTAGCTTCCTCCTTTTGTTGTAGAGCTTGTTTATGGCTGGGGTCCACCAGACTGGACACTTGCCTTTGGTACAGAGAGTCTTAGTTTTGTTTGGGATTGCCTGATCCATGCAGTCCTGTAGGTGCTGGTAGAAGGCATTTGTAAGTGATTCAGCGGTTTGAGTAATGTTTACCACTGGCTCAGGGGCCTTAAAGGAGACCACACTAGTTTTTAGAAGTGTGAAATCGGCTTTTGAGAAGTTTTTCACTGTGGTCTTGTTTGTTTCAGGTGGGGCGGATGAGGACCTCCAGCGAGATTAGTTTATGATCTGATCTCAACAGTGAGGGGTATACTTCTGGTGTTGAACATTTTGATCCCATGTTCGTGATGATGAGATCAAGTATGTTTTCTCCTCTTGTGGGGATGGTGACTAGTTGTTCCATGGCATTTGAGTTTACGAACTCCAGGAATCTTTGGGTTAGAGTGTTCGGGCTTGAGTCGTGTTCCCAGTCTATATTAGGGTAGTTGAAGTCACCTAGTATGATGGTGTTTGGAGATACATTTATCCCCTCCAATGTTTTCAGGAAGGCCATGTGAGGTTCCTGAGTTTGAGAGGGTGGCCTGTAACATGCTACAAATTGCAGAGCAGTCTTGCCTATGGTTAATTGCACCTGGATGGTCTCCGATGCATCGTGCGTTGCCACCAACCTTGAGGTGTGGGTGTCCTTTATGAATATGGACACCCTCCTTTCTTGGTGTTGTCCGGATTTTGGGGCCGGAACGCATGATATGAGGTGAAACCTGTTAGTGCTGGGGTGCTCTCAGGAGCCTTGAACCAGGTTTCCGTCACAGCACAGACATCGATATTCTCCATATTGAGAAGGGCCTCGAGTGCGTGCATCTTGAGATTGAGACTTCTGGCATTGAGCAGCATTACCCTTAGTTTTTCCTTTTTGGTGTTCTAGGGTGGTAGGTTTAGAATTTGAGCCTTGCCTAAAAAGGCACTATGGGGGTGGCAAGAGCCTTTGCCAATATCCGGAAGCCCAGGGGTGACAGGTGCAAGCCGTCCCTTGCGAAGCAGCGTGGCTTGTCCAGCATGTCATCCCAGGCAGACAGACATTGGATCCCCTTTGAAAGACACCAGAATTTAAGCCAATTATTAAAGCTGATCATCTTATCACTGTATTGTGGCATCATTCTAGGTGAAGGTAGGATACTGCTCAAGGTCAGGGTCATACCTGCCTGGGCTACATAATCAGAGAGCTCCTCGATGTCCCTTTTCATGTAGTCCAAGGAGGTACATCTCAGGTCGTTGACACTAGCGTGGACAATGACTGAGTCGTACTTGTACCTGCTGTTGAGAGACCTGAGTGCTTGCGTTATGTGGTGGATTCTAGCGCCCGACAGGCAGCTTACTGTGACCTTCTCTTTACTCAGTCTGGTGAGCGGGACTTCAGTGTGTCTGACTATGGAATCACCAATGACAAGTGTGTCTGTCATTTTGTTTGGCCTTAAGGGCTGTGACTGTTTGACACTCTGACTGTGTGGTCTATGTGTTGCATGCGTTGGGTCGTGAGGTGGTAGTTGTTTGGGTGTCTGCTTTGGTGGCCTCTGCTGTTTTGGTAAATTTTTGATCAGAGCCTCCGAGTATGTCTTTGTGTGAGTATGTGTATGATTTGAAGTTGTGATGGTACCATGTGTGACTGGGTATGTATTGTGTGTGGTTACCTTCTCCTCCTGTCTGGTCTTGCCAGTCCTATGTTGAGAGAGCTCAGCCTCCAGTTTGGCCGTATAGTTGCCTCTCTCGCATGTATTTGTGTTTTGTGGGAGAAGGAGAGGATTGTCTGTGTACATGAGGCAATTGTAACATTGCCTCAATATTCCCAGGTTCACCAGTTGAGCTGGAGAGGACACTAGCAACTGATCCCTCGACATACTAGAAGTAGTAGATAAAGAGACTTTCAAAGGACTCCGGGGGAAGTGGGTTTTAGGCTGGTGGGGTACTATCTATAATAAGAGTGCTTTATCAAGGTGCAAGTACTGTAGGAGTAAGTGCTAGGCTTTACAGATAGAGAATAGTCTACTTGGGAATCAAGTAGAGATGAACTTTTCAGTTATAGGATATGCTAGTTAGATCAGCAGTACAGCTCGAGGAAGGTAGTTCTAAGGTAAAATTGGAAGAGTGGAATTTACATGGCCCAAATAGTTTAACCTTGTTTAACCGCCGCTGCTCTTGTGTGGAACAGTGGTAACTCCGCGCTAAATCAGCTTTTACGCGTTAGCGTGTTTTATAGCAGGGGCTGAAGGGAGCTAGGAATTGGCCCAAACGACCAATGGACTACTAGTGTCTGGCTGAAACTTCACCAAATCGGACAAAAAGGCCGCTCAGACTTCCCACTCCCACTGGTAAGCAAAGAAACTTCCCTCCTTCCTAATAAGGCAATGGATCAGTAACAGGAACTAAAAACAAAGCCCAGGGATCAGCAACTCTGAAACTGGACTACTCTAGTTCAGTAAGGTGGGAAAACAAGAGATTGTTTTGTTTTATTACAGAGACAAGGAAAAAAACAGACAGTAAATGCTATAAATGCTGTAAATCGGCTAGCGCACTTTAGTGTGTAGCCTACAGAAACAATTTGCAACAATTAGTAACTTAAAGTGCAATAAACAGTGTAAAATGCAGAAATCACTTAAAGTAGCAGTAAAACAGGCGAAATGCAGTCGCTAGCTTAATAACAGTGGGAAAGCCACAAAAATACTTATATCTGGTAGAAAGTCACTCTTTTAGCTCTCTGCTGCTTGGATCACTCTGCAGGCCACCACTAGGATCTGTGCTGAGTTGGTACAAGCTGGAAAACACGTGTTTAGCGTGTTTTATAGCAGGGGGCTGAAAGGAGCTAGGAATTGGCCCAAAACGACCAATGGACTACTAGTTTCTGGCTGAAACTTCACCAAATCGGACAGAAAGGCTGCTCAGTGCTTCCCACTCCCACTGGTAAGCAAAGAAACTTTCCTCCTCCCTAATAAGGCAATGGATCAGTAACAGGAACTAAAAACAAAGCCCAGGGATCAGCAACTCTGAAACTGGACTACTCTAGTTCAGTAAGGCGGGAAAACAAGAGATTTTTTTGTTTTATTACAGAGACAAGGAAAAAAACAGGCAGTAAATGCTATAAATGCTGTAAATCGGCTAGCGCACTTTAGTGTGTAGCCTACAGAAACAATTTGCAACAATTAGTAACTTAAAGTGCAATAAACAGTGTAAAATGCAGAAATCACTTAAAGTAGCAGTATCACCTAAACCTTTACTCTTTTCATTTAAAAACATCCATATCTCCTACGGGCACTCATTTGTTCAAATTATTACTTTTTTATCCAAATGTATTTTCTTGCAATTATTATATCATCTACATATGTTAACAGAAATGGAATTCCTAACCTTTCAGGTGTTATATATCCCAACTCCTTCATTTTGTAATTTATTTCAAATACTATCACATTCCTAACTAATGCAAAGAGTATACAAGTCAATGGATACCCCTGTATTACAACACTTTTCTTATGTACCTCTCGGCTTAAGCAGCCATTTCTTTTATTATTACTATATACGGACATACATAATTTCCTAACTTTCTCACTTATATTATTAGTTTTTTTCATTACTACCCATAAGATTTAATGTCCGCTCATATCAAATGCCTTATTAAGGTCTCTTATCATGATTTTTGCTTTTTCTTTTCTTTTCTATTCATAATTTCATCCACAATTTCTGTATCATTAATCATTTTGACAACCCTTCCCTTTATACTATATATACTATCTTCCATAATATTTTCCAATTTAGTTTCAAATCTCATTTGTAATTTTTTCATAAATATCTTATAGCCATTATTATTTAATACTCTTGGTGTTCAGTTTTGTTTATTGTATTCTGTCTTCTTTCCTCCATATGAATTTATGTATTCCAGTACATAATCATTTTATGCATAAAGCCTTCATTTAACCAGTCATTCAAAATCTTTAGCATTTTTTTACAAATCCCTTAAGTTTGTATATATTTTATAACCTATTCCATCTAGTTGTGCTGCCAAATCTTTATTTACTTTATCTAGCTTATTTAAAGAAACCTCCATTTTCAACTCTTTATTCTCTTTTTTGTTATATTTTTTACTTTCCATGTTTATCACTGCCTTCTATTTATCTTTAAACATTCCTTATACATATAGTACTACATGATTCATAATCTTTTCCTAAGCTCTTTCTATTTCTCCCTTCATATATTTGTTTTATTTCTCTCATTACAATATCATTTTCCTTTGCTAATCTGCTTAAGTACCGCTTCTCTTTTTCATTGTAAAAATATATGTGCTTACATAACAATTCTTGTATTTTCTTGAGTTATTCAATGTGATCTTTTTGCCAAAGTATGTTTTATCTTCCAATAGATAGTTATATGTTCTTTTATATTTTTCTTTCTCTACATTTCTCACATCATATTGCCACTGTAAAAACATTTTTATATTTTCCTTGAACATCATCTGCCATTCAGACCAATTTTTATAAAATGTTCTCATAGTAACATGGTCTTTCAATAAATGTAATACTAATCTCTTTCCTCCTTCATCCCATGCTTTCTCATTATCCTATTACTTTGCCCATTTTATATTTTTTATGTTTTCATTTATTGTTAGCCATATTGCAAAATGATCAGAAAATCTTGTTTTAACTACCTCCCCTTCTTCCATAAATACACAATCTGATACTATAACACAATTTAATTTCTATGCATACCCCTATTGTAGTGTCTGGATTTTTGTTCCATAGATTTAACTTACCACATCTTATAACTTCTATAATTTTTCTTATATCATTTACTTACTTTTTACTCTTGCTTCTCAAATCACAATTAAAGTATCCTGTTTATTATAATATTCATATTTATCACAACATATTATAAAATTTGATTAAATAATCTTTCATTTCATTACATCTAGTATAAGTATATAATGTTATAATTAATATTTATCTACTTGTTCTTTCTATTTTAAATCTACAATGAATAATCTTTCTATTTTTTACTGAAGTTATATCTAATATCTTTAATGCATTTCTACAGAGTATGGCTATTCCAGAACATCTCTCATTTCAAAAAATTCCAGAAATCATTCCTCCCCATAGTTTTGCTGTTTGCAAACTTACTTCATTTGTTAAAAAGCTTGTGTCTTTTAATATAATTATCTCTATATCACATGTATTACACCACTGCAAAAGCCCCATTCTTCATAGCTATATCACATGTATTTCACCACTGCAAAATCCCTATTCTTCTTAATATATTCTTACACTATTCAGATTTAGAGCAAGCACTCTGCATTTTTTTTATTTTCCCTTTTTCTTATATTCATTGTTTCATAACTTCATAGCTAATTACTTTACTTTACGTTAGCTTTCTTAATAGGCCATTCTAGCCAATTTCCCTTCCAAGGGTGAGAATCTAACACAATATCTTGTATCTGTGCGTCAAACATCTTAGCCATTATACAAACTGCAATCTTTAGCTATATATAAATATATACACACACACACACACACATATATATATATATATATATATATATATATATATATATATATATATATATATATATACATATATATACACACACACACACACACATATATATATATATATATATATATATATATATATATATATATATATATACATATATATATATATATATATATATATATATATATATATATATATATATATATATACTCTTTTCATCCATTTCCTTTCTTTTTTCTTTTGTATTTATCTCATTAAATTTTATTTTTCTGTCTTTTCCCTTTTACCAGTAGATTTTTTACTACCAATTTATGCCTTTATTACTTAATTCAGAACCTTCTTCTATGTCCTCTTTATTTTTTTTATCATATAGTTTTTCTTCTATTTCTTTTACTTCTAAAATGCCTTTTCTTTGTTCATTTTCTTCCCTTTCTTCTTCTTTGTCTTTACTGTTATTTTCATTTTTGCAATACATCCATAAATGTTCAATTTTGTTACATTTATAATATTCAAGTCACATTTTTGCATCATGGTCCATTTCCCTACAAATATAACATATTATTTTGTCACAGTTACTTATCAAATGTCCTTCTTTTCCACAAAAAGAAAAAAAATCCTTTAGGTTTTCCCCGATATTTTATGACATGCCTATTCACCTCCATATTCATCATGCTTGCTATATACACATTTTTTCTCTTTCTATTTTTAACACAATATTACAATCCCAGCCACCAGTCTATAAACCTCTTTTGCAATATCCAATACTTCTTTATAAAACAACTTCAAATGTCCTTTCAAAGCCTCTCTGCTTCTATTCAAAATTGTACATGGATTTTCTTTTTTTGATTCTCTGTTAAATGCTTTCATCACATAAACATTCCATGGTTTACAGTCTTTCTTTTTCTCATATTCTCCAAGAAAACTTTCCATTGAAAAAACATTCTCAAATATAATGTCACAAAATGTCTCTTTCTTAAGAAGAGTACATGATCTTACCTCGTGTTTTTACACCCAAAGGAGCTGTTAAATTGTCCAACACTTCATACCTGTCCATTTTTTAATTTTGTTTACTTTGAATCCTTACCACTTGCTATCCTTTTTTATTTTCTTCTGCCTTCTTTTCTACATCTCTCTTTTGCCTGAATTTACTTTCTCTGCATATGTTTTCTTTTCCATCTCACCACTATTCTTCAGGATTGCCTCTGCATCCTCATTTTGAATTTCTCCATAACGTCCCCCCAGGAAATATCTTCTTCATTTCCTGGCTCATACTGCATCACCATTTCTTAAAGTAAATCATCCTACAACCCTCCTGACTGGAGAGTTGTAAGTATTTATCCATCATTTGCCGAGTTATCTCCATCAAACAGATTTCTTTGAAAATCCTGCACATATTCTTCAGTTTCAATATTTGTTTTTTCTGCATTTCTCTCACCACTCCATCATCTCCTTCTCTTTCTTCATTTGCCTCCCTGTTTCTCTGGGCCACTTCTGCACTTGGAACAGAAACAGGAAGTGCTCCTGAAATATGGGTCCCTTTCACAACAATGATAATGCCCTGACAAAATTCCACTAGTGCTATAAGTACCACCACAGTTCCCCCCTGAAAAGGGGCTACTACCTTAGTGGCACTAACCTGATTAGCAAAAGGATGAATAAATACATACATAAACAAATAAATGAATGAATAAATAAATAAATTGTATATAAACATATTGTAAAGAGTACTGCAGTACTCCATTCTGCTCAGCTTAATCTTGGCTTGGTGATGCATAAGAAGCCTTAAACAATTTTCAGAGCCATATCTTAACTCCATCCATATACTGCAGGGAACTACTACTGTCACACGTCATTTTCCTCTCTGTCCCTATATACAACCTACTTGGTGACCATAAACCTGAATCTATCATCCTGCTTTTGTCCGACATTAATGAGTAATCGATTAGTATTCATTTATTATTTGTTATATCGCAGTTGGAATTCTGTCATAATAGGTGCTCTGAAAAAACTAATTATTCTATGTACTACTTGATAATGCACAATCATTGTGTTATCTTGCTCTATGATCTAAGAAATAAACTACATAAATAAAATCTACCACCTGGCTCTAATTTACAGAAGCTGCATAAAATGATTAGCAAGATACCTCAGCATAAAATATACAACAATAATATAAAATGAACAATTGCAGCATAAATGCAATCATGTATGCAATCACTAACAATAATCTCATCCAAGAAACCCATGTACAAGAGCAGATAGAGTCCAGAATGGTAGCTGTTATCTAAGTAAAATAAACTATAATATCTATAAAATAGAAGATATGTAATAATCTTGCAAAATTGCCACTACTTAAATAGTAGCATTTCCATTATATATATGAGAAAAAAAGTGCAATCATGTGATTGCAATATTAGTAAGGTGGTAATGAATAACTCTAACAAAGGGAATATTATAATGTATGCCTGATTCCTGTGCAGACATGCAATGGCAAGTTGAAGCCCAGTATGAAAAGCAATCTATAACCATTCCTTGACTTATTTTCAGCAGCTCACCCTTAATGTTAAATCAAAAATGCAGCATTTAAAAGAAAGTGATTAGGGTTATGAAATGTCAAGAAGATCTTGTGTATATATATATATATATATATATATATATATATATATATATATATATGTATATATATATATATATATATATAGAGATATAAACAAACAGATAAAATGAGTGAAGTGGCTCAGTTTACAACTGCTGTAAGTTCAGAGAGGTGTATGGTGCACAGCATGACTCGCCCTGTCCTCTAATGGTAATGTATATGGCAGAGCTGACTACATTTATTGGCTGAAGATGTAATTGTCTTTGGAGAAATAGGTTTGAATGCCTGCTGTGTCTCTTTGATTCCAGAATCTTTAAAATACGTCACCAGAGAGTTGAAGCTGTGAGCTGTAGTCCCTTTGGTACAGGGTCTCATTTCCTAAACCTTCGTTTGCAACCTTGGCCAAGTCACTTAACCAGAAAGTGTTTTGTGGTAAATCGAAATTTGGATTAGGGTCCAATGTTCCCCTGGACTAAAGGCCTCGTATGAACCCATGAAGTACCTAGGAAGAATCAAACACAACCACATAAAACTGTTCCCTCAAATACACAAAGTTTTCTTAAAACAGTACTCAGAAAAGTGTATTGCCTGCAAATACACACTTCATCTATAGATAGATATGGGTCTATGAGAGATGTTCAAAGTATCAAAACAGCGAACACGTATCATACTACTAAAGCACTTTCCAATCATAAACATTCAAAAAAATACAAAATATGTTCTGTTTTATTTATTTATTTATTTATTTATTTTTTTTTTGCAGGGTTGCAAACCCCTCACCCAGCTAATTATATATAATAACTCTGAGACTGCACTACAGTTTTGGGATAAATGGGAATTTGGACTGGGCCCCAATCTTTCTCAGTACCGCAGGCTAACATGAACCTGTGATGTACCAAATAAAACTGTTCCCTCAAGTACACAGTTTTCATGAAACAGTACTCAGAAAAAATGTATTGCATACAAATATACAATCAGCAGTCCTGCACCCACATATGTAGAACTCTACTCCACCTACTATCTTACTTTACTATCATCCCTTCTCTAGCAATATCACTAAACAAGACACATGCACACAAACAGAAACATAGACACACATACACAGACACACACACACACAGACACACACACATACACACACACACACACACACAAAAAAAAATCTTTCACCTTCCTTAGTTCTTACACTAACCATAACCCTCAAACACTAATGCACACAATCACCCACACACATTCAGCACCAATCTCAATACTTACACAGACATCAAAAACATCTTTCCCCTTCCCAGACCTTATTCTAAACCTGTCCTGAAATAACTTACACACACTCAACCTCAATACTGACATTTACCTGCATTACTAAAATATTTTCCATTCTCAAGCTCTTACTCAATCCTAACCAGCAAGCACTCATGCACACCTTGTGATTGAGAGGCAAATACCATAACCATTATGCCATCTGTGTCTTTTAAGAGAAATGCATTGAAGCTTCCTAGACCAGGAATCGATCCTGGCCCTCGAAGGTTAAAGTGACATATCCTAACCACTAGACTACGAGGGACATGGACACACATACACACACACACACACACACACACACACACACACACACACACACACACACACACACACACACACACACATACACACACACACTAGTTCCAAAACTTTCATCAAAAAGTTTCAGTATTAGTACCTAATCTATATCTATATCTATATCTATATCTATATCTATATCTACATCTATCTTTATCTATATAACTATATCTATAACTATAGCTACAGCAATATGCAGATAAATCTATATAGGTCTGTGGCAGATGTGTGAGGTATCAAAACTTCAAACACCTGACATATTATTAAAACACTTTAAATCACAAATATTCATAAAAATCACAAAGTCTGTCTTCTCTGGTAGAGTCAAGCCCCCCCCCAGCACCGACCCTCCCCGCACCCTCTGCTAAGTATATAAACAAACTCTGAGATCACACTTCACAGAGAAAAGGGCAAATTCCCTGATCCCCGCTGTACTGTGATTTTGCATTGATATAAAAAGCAGGTACATTCAATCAGATGATGTTGCATCAGTTGCACCATCATATTTTCCATTCAGAAAGTTGCCACTTCAGTGGGTTTAAGGGATCCATGGAGCTGAAAACTAAAAATCTTACCAATGAGTCATTGTGTATGAGGCAGGTACATAACAGAAAAGATGAGCATTACATAAGGAAGGATTCAAAACGATTTAAGGAGTATGTGAGTAAATGCTATTTAGAGTCAATGATGTAAGGAATAGAATAAATTCCATAATTACAAAGTTCTCAAGTGAACTAGGTGCATGAAGGGTTATACTGTAGAATGTTATAAGAATGTGACATAACCAACTAGACAAAAAATCCTGAAGTCTGTATTTTTAAAGGTGGTTAGGCATTAACATATTCAATGATGTGTAACGGTTATAATACAGATAAAGCCCATATTAATGAGAAGTGGAGTTTGTTGAGGTTTGTACATAGTGATGACTTATTGTAGTGACTGAATTAAATCTAGTGACAAATGACACAGGGGGGTCTCAAAGGACGTATTTTAAGCTCTTAACCTGAGATTCACTGTAGTTAGGCATGGTATACCTTAACTTCAATAGATGATACACAAAATTAAAGGAGAGAGATACACAATTTGCAATACCTGTTGTTAATAGTATTCAAGGAATGATCAAATCAACAGCTTTGATTTTAGCTGTTAGCAATAGTGTGAAAATGGTTTAGAGAGAAAACATTCCATGGGTTTAGAAAAGGAGGTGTATGAAGATTTTCTAAAGGTCTAGCAGAAATATTGATTAGTACAAGAGAATAAGGATCTGTAAAATACATTATCATTTATTACCAACAGGTTCAGACATGTTATATGAAAATGAATATAATTTATCCAAGAAAATCCTCAGTGGGAAGTGTTTTGTAGAATGAACGGTTGCAGTACTGTTTTATTTATCACATTACTCATAAGTAGTGAACATGCAGTATACAAAATAAATATATTGAATTGACTCTACCACTTTTAGAATTCTGGCTCACCTAATAGTAGCAGGTATAAAACAATCTTGAAAAGCTTTAATGGGAAACGGTCAGGTGAATTTAGATCCACTTTTTGTGCCAGCTGAAAGTGGTACCTAAATTAATTTAAATTAATTTAAATAGTAAGCAAGAAAGTTAGTTTCTTACAAAGCTGTACTGTTTAATGACCTATTGAACAGCATGTAATTTGAAGATTGAATACACATACCACATTATAAATGTGTGATATTGCAAGTTTCCTATGTGGAAATCTCCCTCAAGTTCACAGAAGCAGGATAACAGCTTTGTAATTCACTTTGGTCTGTGTGCAGTTAGGTCACATATCACCTAGAAATAAATTGCATCACTGTAAAGAACTGTCTGAAGCTTCCTTTTTTACTGTACAAGTACTTCACTTTAAATGATAGCTACAAGCTAGAACACTATGGCCAACACTTTTTGACCTGAGGTAAATATTTAGAGCATAGCAGGAACTAGCTTCCTGTATTATAAACAGAAATAAAAATGCACAATGAAGTAAAAGGAGTTAAAATGCTTTCAAAAAATACTACTACTACTACACTATTTCATTAAGTGCAGCTAGATAAAAAAAATGCACCTAATATTCAGAACTGTTTAAGGATATCTACAACATTCTGCCAACATTTTGCAATGATTAGGTCTTCCATTTCACAATAAATGCAAATAATTACCTTCACAAGCATCTAGGCTATGGTAATAAATCCAAATGTTGATGTTAAAACAAAACATTCTCGAATATTGTATATTATATGTGTTGGGAGAAAGTTTCAAAGTTTGAAGCAAGCTTTCAATTTCTATAAAATCAAGATTGCATTCATAATAAATTGCATTGTATTCAACTAATATGAAGAGTACAAGTTTGTTCTTACAGGAAGATGAAAAGGATTATTGCTGTGAACCAAGAAAGCCAAGCTATCTCTATAGAGGGGGAAATGCACAGCAGCATGCTGGAAATAAAGTAAAAAATTCAGAAATAAACAAGGCAGTGGCTTAGAGTCTTCTCAAAATGAAATAATACTTCAATCTACACTTTGTTTTTACTTTGATTTGATGCAGCTTAGCCTTTCTTTTTGTTTTCATTTTGAAATAACTAAGAGCCTGTCTCACACTACTTCCATATGGAAGTAATCAGGTTATACACATGTTGCACAGTGGAACCTAAAAAATCTATAGAATCAAGTAGACAGAGTACACTTTATGCAAAATCCTGCTAATATCAACTTTACTCTAACTCTGTTTTCAAATACAACATTTTAGTACAAGATTTAAACTTGAATTTATCATTAATACAATTATCCTTCCATCCATTTATAAACCTATTGTTTGTGATAATTGTAGACAGAAGCAAGTAGGACCAAGTACCTAGGATAATCAGTCAAGGCCATCAGTCTTCAGCTCATATGTTTAGATCTCCAAACATTAAAGATAAGGTAAGAAACCTTATCCATTCCTATACACAACATCTCTCGTGTGCTCATTATTTTCTGATCCCCAATCATTACTATGTGAGTTGACAGATATAATCCCTCCAATATTTCATGGGTCTGGGTTGTGATCTCCTTTCACAGAAGGTGCCAGTGAGGTACGCGCCCAACCATATTAACTAATTCATAGCTTTAGCTGTATTCCAAGATTGTCCTGAAATATTGAGCTCCTTCTTCCCTTCTGTCATCCTTTTAGTCTTGTCTAATAAACTGATATAGTTGATCTGTTGCTCAGGATTCACTTTCTGTGCAGTCTTGTAAAGTGCAAGCAGAACTGACTCTTTAGCACCCATTGACTGTTTAACATTGTGATCCCATCTGCTGTCATTTGTGAGCAATACACCAAGATAACTAAACTTCAACTTCAGTTAGCTGCTCCATACACACATACCATATTTCCCCGAAAATAAGACTGGGTCTTGTACTTTTTCCCCTGCCAAAATACGCATTAGGGCTTATTATCAGGGGATGCCTTATTTACCCCCCCCCGTACAATAGTCTATATTTATTCATTTATTCATGTACAAACATTGACATTTATTCATGTACACAAATCAACATTTATTCCTGTAGAAAAATCGACATTTATTCATGTACACAAATTGACATTTATTTGGTACATTTCTGTTATTGGGCAACAGTTCTAGTAAACCATTAACAGTTATGTGAGAATTCTACATAAACAGTGCAACAAACATTTCAACTTCAGAATATCTACACCTTGGCTTTCACAGTGCAACATTTCATGCTTAACAGAAAGTGCAGAAAAATCTCAATGCATGTGTATTGGAGGAGGGGAATATAACAGGTGAATAACTGTCTCTTTTTGAGTGGTGATGCTTTCTTTATTCCTTACCCAAACCGTAAGAGAAGAATGATGGAAAGTCATAAAAGTGAAGTCTGGGAACTATTGGCCTTACTTTGTAATTACCCCTTGATAATGAAATGTTACCTTAATACAATAAAGTTAAAAAAACTGACAAGATCTTGCTGGCAGCTGAAAGCAGAAGCAATCCATTCTGTTGCTCAGATAACGGAAAAGTTATTCAAATACAGTCATGTCATCTTCTTCTGAAACATTGTCATAAGTCTCCAACCCCCGAATTCCATCCTAAATTTCTTTCAGCTCCATTTCCTGTAGAACCATTGGCCCCAGTCTGTCATGCTAGCAACAGAGATCTCCTTAAATGAGCACTGCTGGTCCAAGTAGCCTGCTCATTTACTTGTCTTAAAAGCATCTTCTTTTCAGGTTTAGCACTTCTGTATTATACAAAGTCCCTCACTAGCAAACCCCCCCCAGGAGTACCCACTTCCTTACCAAGTCCTCTCTTATTCAGTTACACCCCTAACTTCTAAATTTCTCTAGCATGTCGAAGGGCCAGATGCTGGCGTCCTCTGCTGTCCAGTTGGTGAATTTGGGAATTTTGAGGCAATGTTACAATTGCCTCATGTACACTGACAACCCTCTCCTCCTCCCACATAACACAAATACATGCGAGAGATGCAGCTATTTAGCCAAACTGGAGGCTGAGCTCTCTCAACTCAGGACTGGCAAGACCAGACAGGAGGAGAAGGCAACTACACACACCACAAAACCAGTCTCACATAAAGCTATCACAACAATGAATCAAACACATAAACACACAAAGCCATACTCGGAGGCTCTGAGCAAAAATTTACCTAAACAGCAGAGGCCTCCAAAGCAGACATCCAAGCAACTGCCACCTCATGACACACCACAGGCAACACATAAACCACAAAATCAGTGTGCAAAGCAGTCACAGCCCTTAAGGCCAAATACAACACCAAAGATACTTGTCATAGGTGACTCCATAGTCAGACACACTGACGTCCCACTCACCAGGCTGAACAAGGAGAGGGCCACAGTAAGCTGCCTATCGGGCGCTAGAATCTGCCACATAACACAAGCACTCATGTCACTCCACAGCAAGTACAAATATGACACAGTCATTGTCCATGCTGGTGTGAACGACCTGAGACGTACCTCCCTGGACTACATGAAAAGAGACATAGAGGAGCAATATCCTTCCTTCACCAAGAATGATGCCACAACATAGAGACAAGATGATCAGCTTTAACAATTGGCTTAATTTCTGGTGTCATTCAAAGGGGATCCAGTGTCTGTCTGCCTGGGATGACATGCTTGACAAGCCATGCTGCATCGCAAGAGACAGCTTGCACCTGTCACCCCTGGGATTCCGGATATTGGCTAAGGCTCTTGCCAACCCCATAGTGCCTTTTTTAGGCAAGGCTCAGATTCTAAACCTACCACCCTAGAAAACAAAAATGGGAAGAAACTAAGGGTAATGCTGCTCAATGCCAGAAGTCTAAATCTCAAAATGCACGCACTCGAGGTCCTTCTCAGTATAGAGAACATCGATGTCTGTGCTGTGACTGAAACCTGGTTCAAGGCTCCTGAGAGCACCCCGGCACTATCAGGTTTTACCTCATATCATGCGTTCCGGCCCCAAAACCCGGACCACACCACAAAAGGAGGGAGTGTATCCATATTCATCAAGGATACCCACACCTCCAGGTTGGTGGCAATGCACGAAGCATCGGAAACCATCCAGGTGCAATTAACCATAGGCAAAACTGCTCTACAATTTGTAGCATGCTACAGGCCACCCTCTCAAACTCAGGAACCCCACACAGCCTTCTTGAAGACACTGGAGGGTATAAATGTATCTCCAAACACCATTATATTGGGTGACTTCAACTACCCGAATATAGACTGGGAACATTACTCAAGCCCCAACTTTCTAGCCCAAAGGTTCCTGGAGTTCATAAATTCAAATGCCATGGAACAACTAGTCACCGTTCCCACAAGAGGAGAAAATATACTAGATCTCATCATCACAAACATGGGGACAAAATGCTCCACACCGGAAGTATATTCCTCATTGGTGAGATCAGATCACAAACTTATCTCACTGGAAATCCACATCCCACCCCCACCCCAAACAAAAAAGACCACAGTGAAGAACTTCTCTAAAGCAAACTTCACACTACTCAAAACTGGTGTGGTATCCTTCAAGGCCCCCGAGCCAGTGGAAACCACAACCCAAGCTGCGGAAGCCCTTACAAATGCCTTCTACGAACACCTCCAGGACTGCATGGATCAGGCAATCCCTAATAAAACCAAGACTCTTTCCACCAAGGGCAAACGTCCAGTCTGGTGGACCCCAGCCATAAACAAACTTTACAATAAGAGGAGAAAGCTGTTACATGATAGAGCAAAATCCATAAAAGAGAAGACACCCTTGATCATTATTAGTAAGAAAATACGAGCACTCATAAAATCATCCAAGGCCAACTTTGAGAGAAAAATTGCAATAGATTCAAAAGACAATCATAAGGCCTTCTTCAGCTATGTTAGAAACCTGGGTGGAAACTCCCAGATATGCGCAGAATCAATCCAAAATGATACAAAAATCACTGAACCCACAGACATTGCCAACATACTGGCAGACAGGTTCAGTGAAACTTCACCCCCCTCTCCCCCCCAAAAGGAGAGATAACTATCCCAGTGGAGTGTAGCCTCCCAGACATCTCAAATGCGCAGGTGAAAGCTGCTCTCTCTAAAGCTATAAGGCAGCTGTTTAATCTTAGCCTTACCACAGGATACGTGCCCAAGGAGTGGCGTACAGCAACTGTGGTCCCACTCCACAAAGGCGGTACCTCTACGGACCCTGGTAATTACCGCCCCATAAGCTTAACAAGCCTGGTCTGCAAAGCTATGGAGAGGATCATAATGGAACTCATAAACAAAGACATAGGGGACTTGCAGACATTGGACCTGACCCAGTTTGGCTTTGTCAAGGGCAGATCATGCCTTTTGAACTTGGTCGACTTCTTCAAAACAGTCACCAAGGCCATTGATGAGGGGAAGGCAGTCCATACAGCCTACTTGACCTTGCAAAAGCTTTCGACACAATACCCCACTCGGGTATTATAGAGAAACTTACCAGCTTAAATGTAAACCCATATGTCACAAGATGGGTTGCAAACTGGCTAAAGGACAGAACCCACAGGGTTAGATTTGCTGGCGCCATGTCAGACTCCAAGCCGGTCACAAGTGGTGTCCCACAGGGCTCAGTCCTTGGCCCCCTGTTGTTCGGCATCTACTTCTCAGAAGTACAGGCAAACATAGGAGGACTATGGCTGACAAAGTTTGCAGATGACTGCAAACTGGGCGCCATAGTGGAAAGTACATCGGACACAGATATCCTTCTGAGGGGTCTCACGGAAACTGATAACTGGTGCCAGAGCCATGGCCTGAAGTTAAATGCCAAAAAATGTATAGTCATACCCTTCGGGAAAAACAAGGTAACCCCAAGCTACCATATAGGTGGCAATCCATTAAGCACAGAAGAGGTTATCAGGGACCTGGGGACCCAGGTTGACAGTGGCCTTTTTTTGACACTCACATTGCTAAAGTGGTTAGAAAGACCTTCTACATTGCCCACCTGATCATGAAGGGATTCACATCCAGATCAAGTGAGGTCATTGTTCCCCTGTACTCTTCACTTATCAGACCAATGATCGAGTACAATGCCCCATTCAGGATGTATCTCACCCAACACCTGCAGCAATTGGAGAGACCCCAAAAGTTCCTCACCAAAAGGATAAAGGGACTCCAAAATCTGTCATATGCTGCCAGACTAAAGAAACTCCAGCTCTAGTCGGTCGCATACCGCCTGCTCAGAGGTGACCTGTGCCTGACATACAAGGCCATGTCCAACCCGGAATTAATGGACATGCTCCACCTCAAAAAATCCAAATCTACCAGATCCACTAGAGCAAGTGACTTAAACCTTAGCACGGATATAAATAGGACATGCTGGAGGGATAGATTTGTCACCCAGAGACTCCCTATGCTGTGGAATAAAATCCCGGTCCATGTGAGGCAGAGCACCTCGCTGGCTCTGTTCAAGAGAAATCTTGACCGGTGGATGGGAGATCGTAGGTTTACCCCAGGAATCATCTCTGTGTCACTGCTGGACAGAGGCACAACAAACTAATGGGCACAGTATTTTTTAACATAAGGGGTGGCGTAAGCCAGAAAACTTTGGGCTAGGCTTATAAATGCCTTAGGGCAGATAGCCTAGTATAAACCTATGAACCTATGAACCATAGTGCATTGGCAGCTCAGATGTCAGTGATTTTCCCACATGAATTTTTCACCCAAGTCACAACCTCTTGTAGGCTAGGCTTCACAAGGTTTCCATGCTGATTTCTCTCTATTCTATTTTCAATGTAGTCATTGAGTTCCATGAGCAAATGGTCCTTGAATGGCTTGTTTATTGCAATATCAAGAGTCTGGAGATAAGCAATCATTCCTGCAGGAATCATTATTTGATCTATTCATCTCCGTGCAAGGAATTACTTCATGTCTTTAGCACTGTGAGTGATAGTTGAATCCCAGACTAGCAGACCTCTTTCACCACCTCGCAAAACAAGTGGCAGCATTACATCAACCCACTTCCTTATAACTGCTTGTGTGCATCAGGCTTTTTTGGTTTCAAGAATTTAAATGCCTGAAACAAGTTCGATCTTCTCTTTCTTGCCCTTACTTATAATTAGAGGTGGGTTTTTCTTTCCATCTAGATGAATTGTCAAAATACAGGTAACATGTGCACTTTTGTAACGAGTGGAGGGAATGCAGATTGATGAGGCACCCCTCTGATCAATTGTTGTTTGAGATCCTTGGACTATAAACACTGAAGTTTCATCAATAGCAATCATGTTGGAGAGTTGATATTTATAAAAGTCGATGCCATCAACAAAAGACTTGAATACAAGTTCACATTTAATAACTTCAGTATCTTCCAGCTAGAACAGTGTTGTTGATCTTCTTAGAGACAGTTCATATCACTGAAGGAAGCCATCCAGCCAATGTTGTGATGCTTTGAATTCTTCTGGGGATATTTCTAACTGTGGAGCCATTGCAAGGGCAAATGCTTGAATATCAGCCCTGCGCACAACCAAAGCCTTTGCTCTCTTTTTAGCAATCCATTCACAGATGATGTCTTCCAGCTCAGGAAATAATGGTTGGTTACCTGGTCCACACTTGCACTTCTTAGCATTTCCCTCATCGGCCTGCTGACTGTGGTTATCGTATGCTGCACTCCATTTTCAGACCATTTGGAGATCCAACTTCTTCTCTGTTAAGAAAGCCATCAGATTCTTTCCCCGGGAGTCCTCCATGATTCATTTATTGTACTCAGTGGAATAGCTCTTTCTTTTTGCACTCATCTTGTCTTGGGGGATTAATTGAAGACTTACGAGACAGGAGTATCAACACAAAATGGCGATGGTTAAGAAGACACAACCACAGCCATTCATTATCAAGTGTGCATGTTTTACGTGCATTGTCTGTACTTTGACCAATCAAAGTACACTTGCCAGTGTGTATGGGCCAAGGATCTTAACCATCAAGTGTGAGTGAGGATTAGGCTTACAGTAAAAATCGTGGAGGACTCCCAGGGAATGAATCTTATGACTTTCTGCAAAGAGAAGAAGTTGGGTGTCCAAATGTTCGAAAATGGTGAGCAGAGTACGATACCCTCAGTCAACAGGTGCCAATAATATTATTTTATAATTCAACATGTCCGTCATATGTTGTTGACGATCTTAACTGGTGCTCATTTTTGGGGTAGGGCTTATATCATAACCAGCCTGGAAAACCATTATAGGCCTTATTCTCTGGTTAGGTCTTATTTATGGAGAAATACAGTACTATACTGAAAATTGTGGCTACTTGACAATATCACCAGCATCATATGCAAGCAAGAAAACACATGAACATCATAAACCCAAACAATCTACTCTCAAGAGTTTGCCTGCACTTCAAAGTCCTATCCATGAAAGTCGAACTCTAGTGGGGAGACAAAACTCACCCTTTGCTGAGTCTTACATCAACCTTAAATGTGTACAACAAAGTGTGAAGATAGTAGGTGCAACTCCTGCTACTCAAACCCACAGAAAAAATATCTAACAGCAATATTCTTGTAACTAAGAGTTGTTGTGAGACTTCCAACATGACATTCCTCGGTAAATGATCATTTGCATTTTCTGGCTTCAAAATACACATGTAGAAATTACTGGAAAACTGCTAAAGCACCTCCAGAAATTGTGCATGGACAAAGATTTGATCCACCTATTATGCTAGGATGAGAATCAAAGTTGTCATTCCTGAATATAAAGCTATCAGAGTATTTACTTTTCATTATTATATTTTTTCAATTAGGCTGAGAAACATGATCCTTATATAACTGGATAATACTTTCCTCCATGTACCCCAGAGGTGCTGTCCCAAGCTACCACACAACACTGAAAAGGCACGCCAACAGCATCCCAATAATGCATCATGTGCTTAGCATTTCAAACAAGACTGCATTCATTCCTCAGCCTTGTTACTCTGGGAATGTTGAATCACCACAGTAACCTCCAGCACATGAATAGACCTAATCACACAGTCCTTTCAAAGGACGGAACTCAAGCATGATTTAGGAATTCCTCAGTTTGCTGGTTTCTTCCATTTCTGGATAATGTTCTCAGTTTAGATCTTCTTTTTTAACTTTGTTGAGAAAAGGTTTGACAGTATATCAGTGTGTCTCTCCTAATTCAGTGGATGATGTATCATAACATGTCTGAGTCCATCTGAAAGTCATTCTTTATGTTTCTGCCAAAGCCTTTTCTCATCTGAGTTGTTGTACAGGTGTTGCTTTCATTACTTGTTATTGCCTCTTGCTCATATCTGTATTTCTGTTCTAGAGTTACATGTAAAGTCTCTTTTGCTAACCAAATGGCTTCCCTTCAACTCATGTCTACCAGTGGATCCTAAGGCAACGTTTCCGCCATATTTCCTTCTCAACACCATAAGTTCTAAGGTCTTCAATAAGTTCAATTTAGACTCCACAATTTTGATCATGGAAGTAGACATTGAAGTCTTTTAAAAATAAGTCCACAACAGGAACTCTAAGGCTATTTTATAAGGATCATGGACAAAGTGCAAAAGAGGAACAAGATTGAAGCAAACACGTGAAATTCAAAGATTCCATGTGAATAGAAAATTACATGTGCTGGATTACAAGAACAATGTAGTATGGGGACTTGTTTCAAATGTACAACTGCATAAAAATAAATTTGAATTGAAGTTGTGGTGGTGAAACTCATGTTAATTTCATCTATAAAAATGGTTTAACACAGTGGTGGCTGCAGGATAGAACAATGAGGAGCAAATATTTGATTCCAGATATCTGGGGGATGAGTGGAATTACATGTATTACTTAACTTGTATGAATTAATTTATTTTAATGTAAACTACTTTGATTGGTGTAGGTCTGACCATCAAGTAGACATATGTATCAGTATGAGATATACTTCTTAGGAAAGGGCAGGTATGATGTCCCTTACCTCGCTACAAGAGAGCCAAGGAAGCAGTTGGTATTCTAATGGCAGTGACACTCAGGTAATTAATCATAGGTCACTGAAACTAGTACTCCATTAGACAGTAGAATATCTATGCATTACTCCCATGGGTGTGTAATTCAAATATTTGACCATAAGCTAATCACCCTTAACATCCACATCCCACCCCCACCACCCAGTAAAGAAACCACCATAAAAAACTTCTCCAAAGCCAACTTCATGCTACTCAAGTCAGAAGTGACAAACTTCATGACACCCATGCAGACAGGAACTGAAAGTTCAACTGCTGAATCCTACACTAAGGCACTGTACGAGCACATCCACTCATGCATGAATCGTGCCATCCCAAATAGAACCAAAATGCTCTCATCCAAAAAAAGGAAGCCAATCTGGTGATCCCCTGCCATAAACAAACTTTACAACAAAAGGAAGAAACTTTTGCAGAAAAGAGGAAAATCCCAGGATGCAAAAACTCCTTACTAGCCTCAGTAAGAAACTGAGATGCCTCATAAAATCCTCCAAAGCTAGTTACGAAAATAAAATTGCCAAAGATTCCAAAGACAACCACAAAGCATTCTATAACTATGTCAAGAATCTAAATGGCAATGCTCAGATCTGCTCTGAGCTAAAACAGAATGGCATTAAATATACTGATCCGAAGGATATTGCCAATATCCTGGCAGATCGATTCAGTGCCAACTTCACCCCCCCTCACCCCCTAAATGGCCCATCTCAATACCGGAAGATTGACAAATTTCAGTAATAACGGCCACACAGGTACAAAATGCACTCTCTAAAGCCACGAATACAGCATCCATGGGACCAGATGACATCCCGGGCTGTGTACTACATGAACTACAATATGAACTGGCACCTCACCTAAGTGTCATGTTTAATCATAGCCTCACCTCAGGTTTCGTGCCCACTGAGTGGTGCAGAGCTACAGTTATCCCAATCCACAAGGGGGGATCCAGCTTGGATCCCGGAAACTACCATCCCATCAGTCTGACAAGCCTTATCTGCAAGGCCATGGAGCGTATTATCATGGAACTTATAAACAAAGACATTGGCAACCTTCAAACACTGGACCCCACCCAGTTTGGGTTTGTGAAGGGCCGATCTTGTCTCCTGAACCTGATTGACTTCTTTGAATCAGTCTCCAGAGCCATGGACAAGGGTAAGGTGGTCCACACAGCCTATCTAGACCTTGCCAAGGCCTTTGACACCATCCCCCACTCTGGAATCATAGATAAACTTACTAAGTTGGGCATTAATCCCTATGTCACCCAATGGGTTGCTAAATGGCTTACTGATAGAACCCACACTGTAAAAGTAGCCGACTCCAAATCCAGCTCCAGACAAGTGACAAGTGGAGTACCTCAGGGTTCAGTCCTGGGGCCGCTCTTGTTTGGCATCTACTTCTCTGAAGTACAGGTCAACACTAAGGGACTCTGGCTAGCAAAGTTTGCATGATGACTGCAAACTAGGAGCCATTATTGAATCGCCAAATGATGTGGATACTCTACAAAAGGGCCTTACAGAAACAGATGCTTGGTGCCAGAGCCATCAGCTCAAGCTCAATGCCAAGAAATGTATTGTTATCCCCTTTGGGAAAAAACATGTATCCATGAATTACCATATAGGTGGCAGTACACTAAACACAGAAAGTGTGATAAGAGACTTAGGTACACAGGTGGACAGTGGTCTCACCTTCGATAACCACATCGCCACAACAGTCAGGAAATCCTTCTATGTGGCACACCTCATCACAAAGGGCTTTTCATCCAGAAAAAAGGAGGTCATTGTCCCACTGTACTCATC
This sequence comes from Protopterus annectens, assembly GCF_019279795.1. Taxonomy (NCBI): domain Eukaryota; kingdom Metazoa; phylum Chordata; order Ceratodontiformes; family Protopteridae; genus Protopterus; species Protopterus annectens. Next base: position 217,483,065 of record NC_056742.1, on the reverse strand, counting down.
CCTCATTAGACCCATTACAGAATACAACGCCCCATTTGGTATGTACCTCTCAAGACATCTGCAACAACTGGAAAGGCCTCAGAAATACCTCACTAAAAGAATCACAGGCCTAAAGCAGATGCCCTACGCTGACCGCCTTAAAAAACTCCAGCTATACTCTGTCGCATATCGTCTCCTCAGAGGTGATCTCTGCTTAACATACAAGGCCATGTCAAACCCAGAGCTGTTGGACATGCTACACTTAAAGAAATCCCAATCCCTCAGAGCTACACGCTCCAGGGATCTAAACCTTGTCATCACAATAAACAAAACATGCTGGAGGGATAGGTTCCTGACCCAGAGACTCCCCAGACTCTGGAATAGATTGCCCATACATGTCAAGCAGAGTGCCTTTTTGGACCTTTTCAAGAGGAACCTTGACGATTGGATGGGAGAAAGGAAATTCACCCCAGGGATCACGTCAGTCGCCCTGCTAGACAGGGGTCCAGGAAAGTAAATAATGTGGGAAGAAATAGCCAGGGAATTGTTATGGCTAGGTTTGTATAGGCCCTAGGGCTGATAGCCTAGTACCAACCTATGAAGCAACCTATGAACCAACCTATGAAACCCAGAGCTGTTGGACATGCTACACCTAAAGAAATCCCAATCCCTCCGAGCTACATGCTCTAGGGACATAAACCTTGTCACCACAATAAACAGGACATGCTGGAGGGAGAGATTCCTATCCCAGAGACTTCCCATACTCTGGAACAGGCTACCCATCTATGTCAAGCAAAGTTCTTCATTAGCACTCTTCAAGAAAAATCTTGATGAGTGGATGGGAAATAGGAAATACACCCCGGGGATCACTTCTGTGTCTCTGCTCAACAGTGGCACAGGAAAATAACTTTCTTGGGTGGCGTAAGCCAGGGAACCTTGTTGACTAGACTTACGTAGGCCCTTGGGCCGATAGCCTAGTACCTACCTATGAACCTATGAACCTATGAAAGTAAAGACTTTTCTCTTTCTCATTCTGAAGAGTGTCTTCAATAATTGCACACAACAGAATGCCATGGTTTTTCTGGTTAGAGTCTCCAATTCTTCCAAACATTGAGGTGACCCTGAAATTAAGAGTCAGCAAATAAAAGTGTAAATTGGATATTATTTTAGCTGCTTATATAGATGAGGAAAGGAAAAGACTTATAAAGCTGTATAACGATTATGATTGGTCAGTGCATCTGTATGGCATGCTAAAATTTCACTATTAATTTATTTTTAATATTAAACTCACTTTATGTTGTTAATGACTGTTTTAGTACTTCACATCAGTAATATTGACAAGTTAGTCATATACTGTTTTCTAAAGTGAAAGGAAGCTGACAGTCTAAAGGGAAGGATGGACAGACTAGGGAGAGACATGTAAAAATACATGATTTCGTATGTTCATAGACTCATAGGTTCATAGGTGTGTACTAGGCTAATGGCCCTGGAGCCTTTACAAACCTAGCCTATAGGATTACCCTGACATCTTGCCACCTGACCTTAGTTCCCAGTGCCTCTGTTGAGTAGAGCCACTGGAGTGACCCCCGGGATGAATTTTCTATTTCCCATCCACTCATCAAGGTTTCTCCTGAAGAGGGCCAATGAGGTGCTCTGTTTGACATGTATGGGAAGTCTATTCCATAGCAACGGCAGTCTCTGGATTATGAACCTGTCCCTCCAGCTTGTTCTGTTGATTGTGGTAATGAGGTTGAGATCACTGGAGCCTGTGGTGAAGAGGGACTGTGATTTCTTTAGATGTAGTATTTCTAACAGAGCTGGATAAGACATGGCTTTGTATATCAAGCAGAGATTGCCTCTAAGTAGGCAATATGAGACAGAGAATAGTTGGAGTTTTTTTGAGTCTGTCTATATAGGACAAGTGTTTATGGCCTAGGATCCTCTTTGTGAGGTACTTTTGCAGCCTCTCTAGTTGTTGCAGGTGTCTAGTGAGGTACATGCCAAATGGGCCATTGTACTCGATGACTGGCCTAATGAGGGAAGAGTAAAGAGAGACAATGACCTCTTTCTTTCTGGATGCAAAACCCTTAGTAATGAGATCTGCCACATAGAAGGACTTTCTGACCACAGTGGCAATGTGGGGGTCAAAAGAGAGGCTGTGTCAACCTGTGTTCCCAGATCTCTTAAAACACCTTCCATGTTCAGTGGACTACCATCCATATGGTAATTCATGGGAAATGGGTTTTTCTCAAAGGGGATGACGACACATTATTTGGCATTGAGCTAAAGACCATGGTTCTGACACCAGTTGTTGGTCTCAGTGAGGCCATTCTGTAGGATGCCAACATCACCTAGGGCGTTAATAATAGCTCAATGTGGTAACTTCATGGGAAATGGGTGTTTCCCAAAGGGGATGATGACACATTTTTTGACATTGAGCTTAAGACCATGGTTCTGACACCATTCGTTGGTCTCAGTGAGGCCTTTCTGTAGTATGTTGACATCACTTGCGGAGTTAATAATAGCTCCCAACTTGCAATCATCTGCAAAGTTTTTCAGCCAGAGACCCTTCGTGTTGGCCTAGACTTCAGAGAAGTAGATATCAGACAGGAGACAACCCAGGACCAAACCCTGTCGGATTCCACTCGTGACTGGTCGGCAGTCTAAGTTGGAGTCTGCAACTTTCACACTGTGGGTTCTATCTTTGAGGCACTTTGCAACCCACCTAGTGATATAGGGGTTGATGCCAACTTAATGAATTTTTCTATGATTCCTGAATGGGGAATGGTATCAAACACCTTGGCCAGATCAAGGTAGGCTGTATGAACCACCTTGCCCTCATCCACATCCTGGTGACTGACTCAAAGAAGTTGATCAAGTTGAGCAGGCATGATCTACCCTTCACAAAACCAAACTGTGTGAGATTCAGAGTTGGAGATTCCCTATATCCTTGTTTATTAGGTCCTTGATGATGTGTTCCATAGCTTTGCATATCAGACTCATTAGGCTAATGGGGCAATAGTTCTCAGAGTCTGTAGTTGCTTCTCCTTTGTGGAGAGGGATGACTTTACTTGAGGCTGTGATTGAACAGGGAAAACAAGTGAGGTGCTAGTTCACTCTGTAGTTCATGTAGAACACAGCCAGGGATATTGTCAAGTGCCACGGAAGCTGCATTCTTGGTCTTGGACAGTGCTGTCATAACCTGTGCAGTAGTAATACGTCCTTTGCTAAAATAGAAAGCCACAAATATGAAGGGTTAACCTCTGAGCCGGGAATGATTTTTTTCAGCTCACTTTTTATCAAAAATTAAATATTGAGAATGTTGAACCCTTAAAACACAAAAAATGCCATTTTATACAGGGAGGGGTAAGCCCTCCACTTGAAATGTTTTAATGTTATATAAACACACATATATATATATATATATATATATATATATATATATATATATATATATATATATATATATATATATATATATTTATATATATAAATATATATATATATATATATATATATATATATATATATATATGTGTGTGTATATATAGACAGAGAGAGAGAGAGAGAGAGAGAGAGAGACAGATGCCATCTGTACATTTGCACCACAGTGAAGAAAAGTCAGAAATCCCTAAAAAGTATACTACTAGCTTGTATAATACAATACATGTTGGCAAAACTTAAAAGTGATATTAAACTTTCACAACTAAGCCACTTCACAATGAGTAGTGAACAACTGTAGGTAATTCAGTAAGGAAAGCACTCTTGTGGGCAAAGTATATTGTGGGTCAACATGTATAATGTCAATGCCTACTTGGCTGATAATAACTGCTCACCTTGAAAGGTCAGTTAAAAAGTAATTGATGCCACATTCAAAGTTGCATTAAATGGCAGATATGAGCTGTATCACAGCTGAGTTTATTGTATTTAGTTATTTTTTGTTAAATAAGGTAGAGTGCTGATCCATTTGGACCATTTTCAGTCTCAGCCCTAGTGTGCATTATCTGAAAATATTGGTAATAGACCTGTACATCAGAAGAATTACAGTATAAGTAAACATTACAAGATGGAACATGGAATAAATGTGGCACAGTAAGTTCATAAGTGTACTCTGAGTGTAGAATAAACAGCTGACTTTCTACATTATGTCATTGCTGACAGCAAAATATGAAGTAAAGATAAACACAATGAAGTGGGGATGATGATCAGAAGAACTGCTTAAAAACTTTATGTAGAATGGAAGCATGGAAAGTTCAAGTCATCATATAATCTGTTCTATTTTGTTGCAACAGACTCTTTTAAGGATACCAATACTGAATCAACCCCTGGATTCATGAAGCTTGCACCAGGTGCCGGAGTAGCGTCGGCGATCTAGCGCCAAATACGGCTGCCGAGCGATTCAGGTACGAGCTGTTTCCACGTGTACTACCAGCGTACAAAAGAGCTGCACAGCTCCCGGCTCATGTATGCTAATTATCCCATGTGCAGCAGTGTAGCATGCAAATTAAGGTATATAGCGATTCATGAAGTGGTGCAGGCGTAGCATAAGCATGAAGAAATGTAAACCAAAAAATGGTTTACATTTTTTCAAACATAAAATCAGAGCCATTAAAGTGGACCAAACTTACGTATTATAATGTTAATATATGCCAATGGCTAAATATATAGCCAATGGCATAAAAAAACATGCACAGCACATAATAAATAACATTTAATGTCATGGCCATACTAATAAAAAGTAAAAATGCAGTGCTTTTGTATGCTAACGGGATCACAAGGAAAATATATTTCTATGTCATAAATCTGCAATGTAACACAATTCATGAATTCCCCATAATAGTCAATGGCACGCATGCTACACCACAACCATGGCGCAAGGGTTGATAAGGGTCTGTGACAGTGTTCTGTGGTGTAACTAGGAATTAGTAGTCAATGCCATGGAAATGAGTCAAGTAATACTGAATCGCAAACGCCCCGCCGGCATAAGGATGTACCACACGGCATAGCGGTACAACACCGAGGAGTGGCCTGGAGGTAAACATGACATCAAGAAAGGGGTGCGCCACCATAGCTGTAAGCACATTGGATCATTGCTAATCTGGGTTGCCTGTTGCTAAGCAAAGCCGCAGGATAGGGGTGTGGAAGTAGCCATAGCTTTGCTTAGCTGAGAGCACAGACGGTAACCGAAAGTGCATGTGAACGTGGATGTAAACTCGCTCGAAACCCGGTAAACGGCTGTGCACGGCATGCACCACAGCTGAAACAGGAAGGATACAGGAAGACAATAAGGAAATGCTGCAGCATGGTAATTGGAGTACAAATGAGTAATACCTAGGAACTCACAGTGGGGCATAGACAACAGCTAACAAGGCTGCTAGCAGCTACCTGCAGCACAGGAAAGGGGTGGTGCCATACAGCAAAGAAAAGAGAACTGTCACAGCAGAACAAAGCAAACTTGCAGTAGATCAGCTACATAACACATTTCCCAACACAATCCTGGGTTGTGAAAGTACAAAACAAGAAAGCCAGCAGCTGGATGCATGCCTGACAATGGGAGGGGAATCGGGTTGAAAAGTGAAGTAAAGGGCAATAGATGAATCACGGCAGCCAAGCGTAAGACAACACCAAAGGCCCCACAATAGCAGTACCTGCTGTAAAACCAATAATTAAGATACCCCACAGCTGGAATTGCACAAACACACCCAGTTACACCAGCATCATCCATTGCACAATAGTATAAGGTATGAAAGCCCCACACACACACTTGTGTATTCCCAGACACTCTGCACTATTGGTGTATACAGACAGGGAACTTTTAATATGTACATATTAGGGGCTGCTATAGCATTGATTCACCAGCATGTGTTGGAGACTGACGGTGGTGTGGAGGATGATGCTGAAAACCATCGCAAAGGCATGCCCAGTATGCCCATGCCTTGGCAAAGAGGGAACTTATAGCACACATTCATGGACTGACACCCTTCTCGACCTGCACACACAGCAAACATGGATGGCACACACACATGACCACCTGTAAATTGTCATGTATAGGTGGTCTACTGTGTGCATCCTACATAGGTAGCCCTCAACTATTGTACACACAACTGTCATTGGCATAAGGTAAGTCAGTACCTGAACAGTAAATTAAGCTATCAGCATGTGTCCATGCTGTATGTAGAGGTTCATAGATACATAGGTAGGTACATGCCTAACTGCCTGAGGCCACTCATAAGCATAGGCAAAAAGTGTTTGCTGTCACGACCCCATCGATTAACTAACTGTCCCCCTGTGGAGCAGAGCCAGTTGTGGGATCCCTGGGGTGTATCCAATGTTCCCCACCCACTCTGCAAGGATTCCTTGGAGTGTTAGTGAGGGGTTTTGTATAATGTAATCAGGGATGTAGTTCCAAATAATGGGGAGTATCCCTGACAGGAATCTGCTCAGATGTTTACATGTTACATAGTATACCTTAAACACAGCTTGCATATATAGGTAGTATTCCACAGAATAATAAACATGTGGAACACACAACCACTGAAATGTGCATTAATCACCCTTGCACTACCAGTGCCTGCTATGAGATGTAAAATACCTCTGCCAGGATTAGAACACACAACCATGAACACAATCTTCACAATAATATACCACTAAGCTACCTGAGATGTACCAATGGCAGTTGCATATACTGACAGGATAAAACACAAAAGGTAGGAATGTGTGGAAATAGGACAAACCGGCATGTACCTAATGAAAGGTGTATGTTTTATATATATATATCTATCTATATATATATATATATATATATATATATATATATATATATAGATAGATACATTATCATATATATAGAGAGAGAGAAAGGGAGAGAGAGAGTGATATATGTTGATATATGGGGATATACATATATATGTAAATATATAGATAGGTTAACAACATCTACATAACCATGGAGGTACATATAAATGGGATACCTACCACATACCGTCTGCTTGACATACCAATGCGCGTAATCCCGAGGCTTAAGATCCCAAAGAACACAGTACCGAAACACCAGATGCGCGAGGTTTAAAATCACGATGTTAAGGGACAGTTAGTCAGTGCTTTTGGTGTTGTGGTTCAGGTAGGTTACTGTGTGTAAGTGTGTTTCTGAGGGCTGTAGTGTGTGTAAGTGTGTGTTCTGAGTGTGGTGTGTGTTTCTGAGGGACTGTAATGTGTGGGTGTGGGTTAGCTTTGTGCGTCTGTTTGTGCAATCTAGGAGGTAGAATATTAAAGTAGGAGGGGTGTGGGGGGTGCAGACACCTACATGGGGGGGTATAGGGGGGCTTGCCCACCTGCTCATACGTAGTGTAGGATGGTTTGTTTGGGTGTGGTGGGTAGCTGTGTGTCTTTGTGTGTGTGTGTGTTCCATGTTCGTGTTACTTTCGCGAGGTACTGTCGCTGTCAGTAATGTGGGGTATAGGAGTCTGGACCCGGTACTGTGGGCGTCGGAACTGTGTGGTTTCGGGATTCCATAGGTATCCCGTATACAGCAGCTGAAGTGTTCAAATATGAGTATAACATGGACCATAGCAATCACATATTCTGACATGACCAACCTTTATGAACAAAGAATATGGAGAGTATATGCCTATACACTATTACAAATATGTGCTATGGACATGAGCCAATGATAAGGTTACCACCTGTCCCATTTTGCAAGGGACAGTCCCTCTTTGGGCAGTTGTGTCCTGACCAAATATATTAAATGTGGCAAATGTCCTGAGAGTGTAGGACATAATTATGTCCCATATGTAATGTAATAGTTGCATACAATAGTTCTTTCTGTATCTAAAATACCTACATGTCACAAGAAACAGGATAAGCAACTAAACTGCTACAAGAATAAGCTTACATTTAGGAAAAAAGGAAAGTTCTATCCCTTGTACTGACCATGGGTTTGTGTCGGCCTGTAAAATCTGATGTGTATCCTGAAAATGTCCCACTATGGCCATATGAAAAGGTGGCAACCCTAGCCAAAGAGGGTCAGTCACCAACACGACTACAATGACTGCAAATACCTTTGACAGAAATACACAGCTTTCATGTAGCAACACTTTATTACATTCTGATGTATTGCCGAAAGGATTCAAGGACTAACATCACCTGCATGCTATACAGGAACCACTTAACAGTGCCTTAATGAATCAGCCTCCAATTACCAAAGTATTAGTCCACTAAACGATAGGTGTTCAAATAGGGAAGGAACCCTCACACACATATCTATTATGTATATAAGCAGTTCCTACACACCTGCATATGCTATGTACACCCACCATCACCCCCACACCCAAGCAAATTACAATACAAACTGTAATAACATCACAAATTATTCACTCACTTTATGACATCTGCAGAAGCCTTAACATACCTTGTCAGAGACACACTAACATAGCCCTATGTGAAATAGTTGCTGTTATACAATGGAACAGCTGCTGATGTTACAGGGTTTGTTTGCACTAATCCCATTTCAGAGGGTTGTGTGTACACCGGGATGTGTTACCAATTACTGAGTAACAGCACAGTATGATACACATGTACACCAAATCAAGGATGTCTGGTGAGCACACTGTAAACCACATAACAGTTCTTGCATAGCCATACAGCCTTGAGCTGTCCAAACATCCTTGCCAGACTTAAACATCTGCAGAAGTATCAGGTACAAATAAACCCTGCATAAGTAGCAATATTATGAAATATAACAGCTGTACTCACATGTAGAACAAAATCATCTAGCCATTACACACAATCCACAGGAGTCATGAAGCTAATATATCTCTGTCTGTCTCCATATAGCTGTTGAAATACATCACAAACAACACATCCAGGCCATCTTCCTCGAAAGTAAGGCAAACGGACAACGCCCAAAAGGAGTACTCAGTTATACACCACTGTTGCCATGACCAACCTTTATGAACAAAGAATATGGAGAGTATATGCTTATACACTATTACAAATATGTGCTATGGACATGAGCCAATGATAAGGTTGCCACCTGTCCCACTTTGCAAGGGACAGTCCCTCTTTGGGCAGTTGTGTCCTGACCAAATATATTAAACGTGGCAAATGTCCTGAGAGTGTAGGACATAATTATGTCCCATATGTAATGTAATAGTTGCATACAATAGTTCTTTCTGTATCTAAAATACATACATGTTACAAGAAACAGGATAAGCAACTAAACTGCTACAAGAATAAGCTTACATTTAGGAAAAAAAGGAAAGTTCTATCCCTTGTACTGACCGTGAGTTTGTGTCGGCCTGTAAAATCTGATTTTTATCCCGAAAATGTCCCACTATGGCCATATGAAAAGGTGGCAACCCTAGCCAAAGAGGGTCAGTCACCAACACAACTACAATGACTGCAAATACCTTTGACAGAAATACACAGCTTTCATGTAGCAACACTTTATTACATTCTGATGTATTGCCGAAAGGATTCAAGGACTAACATCACCTGCATGCTATACAGGAACCACTTAACAGTGCCTTAATGAATCAGCCTGCAATTACCAAAGTATTAGTCCACTAAACGATAGGTGTTCAAATAGGGAAGGAACCCTCACACACATATCTATTATGTATATAAGCAGTTCCTACACACCTGCATATGCTATGTACACCCACCATCACCCCCACACCCAAGCAAATTACAATACAAACTGTAATAACATCACAAATTATTCACTCACTTTATGACATCTGCAGAAACCTTAACATACCTTGTCAGAGACACACTAACATAGCCCTATGTGAAATAGTTGTTGTTATACAATGGAACAGCTACTGATGTTACAGGGTTTGTTTGCACTAATCCCATTTCAGAGGGTTGTGTGTACACCGGGATGTGTTACCAGTTACTGAGTAACAGCACAGTATGATATACATGTACACCAAATCAAGGATGTCTGGTGAGCACACTGTAAACCACATAACAGTTCTCGCATAGCCATACAGCCTTGAGCTGCCCGAACATCCTTGCCAGACTTAAACATCTGCAGAAGTATCAGGTACAAATAAACCCTGCATAAGTAGCAATATTATGAAATATAACAGCTGTACTCACATGTAGAACAAAATCATCTAGCCATTACACACAATCCACAGGAGTCATGAAGCTAATATATCTCTGTATGTCTCCATATAGCTGTTGAAATACATCACAAACAACACATCCAGGCCATCTTCCTCGAAAGTAAGTCAAACGGACAATACCCAAAAGGAGTACTCAGTTATACACCACTGTTGCCATGGTATCGGCTAATGGAGTAGCTGCACAGCTGATGTGCATCTAATTAACTACTTTGGAACACCAGTTGGTGGTCAGGATACCACGTTACTGATATTTAACTAGAAAAGGATGGCTTATCACACATTCAAACCATCCGTATATACCAGCAGAATGTTACAAAGAAGATTGAAACACAAACTGAAAAGGATTGAATCGACAGTCAACGACACCTCGGGTTACTAATAAGGTATGTAGAACACTCAGTATGTCTGTGTATTTAGAACCTGTTCTGTAATATTTAAAGTGCACACAATCCATATAGTGGAAACAGTTATCTTGTAGTGATGCATTGTTGAGCATAGTAATGCTTGTAGTATTTATGTGTGTACTACTGTAGGTCACAAGGCAAGCACTGCATACACCACAAGGGATGCTATATAAGGGCTTTGAACACAAATATTCCTCACCAGCCACTGACAGTGGCAGGGCTGGTCCAACAAGTATGTGCTATAACAGGGGATAGTATATATTGATATATTGTAACAGTAGCCATATGTATGGGTGTATTACTGAGTATAACATGTTGAAGGTTGGCCCACTGTGCAATTATGATTTGCATTGTGGGATATTGTGCCAATAACTGTGTAATGTACAGTATTGTGGGCAGATATGTATTACAAGTTACATAGCATTACTATTATGTTAGGCAAACTTTAGTTATGTCTATTGGCATTTACAATACACAATAACAGGATACATATGACATGTAGTCACCCGACAGTTTATCAGCATGATAGCAAAGCAAAATGGATGAGTTAGTTAGCTATTCATGCACATAAGACATGTAATAAGTGCAAATGTAGGTACTAGGCTGTCTTACCAAGGGTATTTATAAGCCTAGCTGGAGTGTGTTGGCTTTCGCCACCCCCATAGGTTAGTTCTCTGTGCCACTGAACAGCAGAGCCATTAGTTCCCTGTGCCTCTGTCCAGCAGTGCCACTGCAGTGATCCCCGGGGTACATGTCTGTCTCCCATCCACACGTCAAGGTTTCCTATGAAGAGTGCTAGTGAAGGGCCCTGCCTGATGTACATTGGAATCATGTTCCAAAGCATGGGGACTGCCCGGGTCAGGAATCTCTCTGTCCAGCATGTCCTAGTCATCGTTGTGGTTAGGTGTATATCCATAAAGCATATGGCTCTCAGGGGCCTCTGTTTATATGGAGCATATCCAGCAATACTGGGTTGGACATGGGCCTTGTATGTCAAGCAGAGATCACCTGGGAGTATGTGGTATGCAACCGAGTACAGCTGGAGATTCTTTGGTTGGGCTGCATAGGTCATCTGCTTGAGGTCAGTATTTCTCTTGGTGTGGTACTGTTGTGGTCTTCCAAGCTGTTGCAGTTGTCTTGTAAGGTATATCCCAAATGGGGTGTTGTATACTTTAATGGGTCTAATAAGTCATGAGTAGAGAGGCACAATGGCCTCCTTTGATTTGGATGTGAACCCATTAGAGTTTAGGGGGGCCATGTAGAAGGATATTCTAACCACCTTGTCATTATGGGTATCGAAGGAGAGATTGATATCTACTGGGGTTCCCAGATCCCTTATTACCTTTTCTGTATGCAGGGGACAAGCACCTATGGGGTAGTCCACGGGTAATTAGTTATATCCTAAGGGGATGACTATGCACTATTTGGCATTCAGCTTGATGCCATGATATTGACACCAGGTATCCGTCTCAGTGCAACCCTTCCAAAGGATGTCTGTAACAGCTGGGGAAACAATTATGTCCCCTAGTTTGCAGTCGTCTGCCAACCTTTTCAGCCAAAGCCCTCCTGTGCTTGTCTGTATGTCAGAGAATTGTATACTGAATATGAGGGTTCCTAGGACTGAGCCCTGGGGGACGCCACTTGTAACTGGTGTACAATCAGACCTAGGGTATGCAACTCCCACTGTGTGGGTTCTGTCCGTAAGCCACTTTGCAAACCATCACATGACGTAGGGGTTAATGTTCAGGCGGAAGGGTATGTTGATAATACCAGAATGAGGAATGGTGTTGAAAGCCTTTGAGAGATCTAGGTAGGCTGTGTGGACCTCCTTACCCTCATCTAATGCCTTGATAATTGTCCCTAAGAAGTTCACCAGGTTTAGGAGTCATGGTCTGCCCTTAACAAAACCAAACTGGGAGGGGTCAAAAGATTGGAGGTACCCAGTGTCTCTGTGGCTGAGATCCATGATGTGCTCCATAGCCTTGCAGACCAGGCTAGTCTGGCCTATAGGGCAATAGGTCCCGTGGTCCATTGTGGCACCACCTTTGTGGAATGGGATAACTGTTGCTGTGTGCCATTCAGGGGGCACTAAGCCCAATGTGAGGCTATTATTGAACATGGTGCACATGGTGCATAGGTGGGGAGCCAGTATGTTCTGAAGTTCATGTAAAACACAGCCTGGGATGTTGACCAGTCCCATGGATGCTGTGATATTGGCTTTAGAGTGTGCAGCTTTGAGAGGGAGGGGGTGGGGAGGTAGCACTAAACCTATCTGCCAGAATGTTGGCAATATCAATTGGTTCTGTAATGTTCATGCCTTTGTGCTGTAACTCAGAGCAGATCTGGGTGTTGACATTGAGATATTTGGCATAGCTATAGAATGCTTTGTGGTTGTTGTTGGAATTAGTGGCGGTTTTGTTTTCATAGCTAGCTTTGGAGGATCTTATAAGGGATCTCACTTTCTTAATGAGTCTGACCAGGGAGCTCCTCCACGCATGGGATTGTACTCTCCTTTGCAACAGTGTCTTCCTCCTGTAGTACAGTTTGTTTATGGCAGGGGACCACCAGATTGGTTTCCTTATTTAGGAGTATAGCATCTTGCATCTGTTTGGGATGGCACAATCCATGCACTCATGTAAGTGCTTATAGAGTGAATTTGTGTAGGATTCAGCAGTTGTAACAGTATTGTCCATCTGCATGGGTGTCATGATGTTCACCACGTCTGTCTTAAGAAGCATGAAGTTGGCTTTGTAGACATATTATACTTTGGTTCCCTTAATGGGGGGTGGGGGCGGGATGTGGATATCAACGGTGTTCAGCTCATGGTTGGATTGGACCAATGAGAAATTGACTTCAGGTGTGGAACACCTGTCACTCATGTTGGCAATGCCTAGGTCAAGGATATTGCTGCCCCTGGTCAGTGTGTGGATATGTTGATCCAGGGCATTGGTGTTTATGAATTCCAGAAAGCGTTGAGCTAATGAGTTGGTACACGAGTAGTTTTATCAGTTAATGGTGGGGTAGATTCAGTGAGACTATGTAATGAGTGTGGTGTGGTGCGGATGTTTACCTTCTCCACATGACTGTCAGGGTCAGGCTTGGTTGGAGAGAGCTTTACCTCCAGTTTGGCTAGATAAGTGCATCTCTCACAGGTTGTAGTGTTGGGTGGTAGGCAGAGAGAGTTGTCTGTGTGCATGAGGCAATGTGTACATTGCCTCAAGATGTCCAGATTCATCAGATAGACAGGAGAGATCACTGGCAGCTGACCCTTGGACATGCCTGAATATAAAACTAATTTCCCCTAGATAAGTGAGGAAAGTGAGTACAAGAGCTATTTTACTCTAAGCAAGTGAAAAAAAGTATGTACAAAACCTGTTTACTTCTAGGTAATGAGGAAGACTGAGTGCTATAGTAATTAGTAACTTACATAGTGCTTACAAGTTCTGAACAAGTGCTGAGCATGAATAAGCAATCCAGATAGGGTCTTGGATAACATAAACACACTGCCCCCCCAACAGGTACACAATCATATATCCATGTACACCACAGGGCCCCTGTACCCACAACTATGCAGGTACAAGCTGCACTCAGGCTGCATGGGACCTGCCCACATCACAGGTTGTATCAAACACATATGGCAAAACAAGATGCTCTCCACATACACATCATGTAAAACATAGCTCCATGTCAAGCTGTGTGCACACTGAATGGTGCACACCAACAGGTATCACAACCCACAAAGGGGGAGACACCACTGATAATGGGAAGTACTGCTCTACTACTCTGTTGAGTCTGGTCTGAAAGGCTATGAACCTTGATCAAATAATTGATGTCAGCAGTACAGATGTAGATGACAGTAAGGTTTATTTCACATTGCATATCATAACCTTGTCAGGTCATAGGACATAATCACCAATACTGTGTTCCACCTACACTCGATATACTAGATGTACATTCCTATGTCACAGGAGTGTTTTGCAACAGGACTGCTGGCAGAATCAACACTACAGAAGGTGTCTGAATAATACATGCTCATCACACCAGTGGCAGCTACAGTAAGACAGGGTTAATTAATTGTATTCCACCTCATTGTAGTCCATACCTCACAGACAAACAGAAGGCATCTGCCTATTGAAGTATGTGAATGACTATGACCTAGGAGCAATAGCCAACTCAAGAGTGTTGTGGACAAAGAATCAAAGTACTGCCCAATAGCTACAGGACCCAGATATCATGAACTTGATAGAAACAACTTGAGGTAATCAGGAACTTTTATTTCACATAGAAAATAATGAGTAAAACAAGTGCTTTCGCTCGGTCAATACTAAGCTTCTTCAGAATACAAAATCCTTTGTGCTTTCATTAGCACTCATTAAATAGTCATTAAAACAATCACATGACCCTTCTAACTCCCTCCCTGTTAATTAAAACCACACTGTCATGTAAAGTGTAAACATGTGTGCAATATCTAAAAAATAAACCTCATTAAAATGCATAGGATTGTAAAATTATGCAACCAATGTCCATGTATCATAACAGGTAATACCTTTCTTCTCTAGGTCAAGCTATAACCATCACATAAACATAACAATAAATAAACTTAATACATAATTTACAATAAACATTAAAACGGACAATAAAATGGGTGAAATTGCATTCACTAATGTGTTACTATTATGATGTTATAAGCGAGCCATTCTTAACTTTAATACACTACTAATATTAATATTTTCGTTCAACCCAGGAAGCCTTCCTGAGTCTAACTTGAGCTGCCAATGTAGTTCACAGTATTCAAGCCTAGCTTCCCAGTTGCCACCTCTCAAATCTGATGTCACTTGCTCTAAAACCATGAACTTTAACTCCATATGTTCACACACCTGTGAATGCTTAAAAAAAGCATTATTTTCTTTACCTTTAGAAACATCATAAAGATGCTCATAGACTCTTCTCCTTAATTGCTGCTCCATTTTACCCACATAAAAACTGTAACAATATATACATATTCCGAAATAAACCACCCCTTTAGTTCCACAATTAAAATAATAAGTGGACTTGAATCTAAATTTTCTGGAGGGAATGTGGACAACATACAGAAGGGGCTTTGTGGGTGAGGTGTGTGTGACATATGGCCACAATCTGACAGCTACATATTGCATTGTCACCCCTATGTTAATAACCCTGTACCCATGAACTACCACCTAGGCAGCAGTCAACATAATGGATACGTGTATAAGGGATGCAGCTGGGCAGTTGTCTTTTCTGTGATAGCTACGTCACCACACCTGTCAGGTAGTCATATGTGGCGACCCTAATAATGACAGGGTGCCATCCATGAATATAGAGATGATTGTCCAGCCATACAAAACACTCAAGTGACCCACATCAGATCACATATTTCCTTTAAGGGGTATTGGCCATGTGCAGATGGCCTACACCAGCCTTCAAATTTCCCATCTCCACTATGTAGCATTATGCTGTTGGACATGCTATACGTACACATCCTGAGCTTAAACACATACTTCATGGACATCCACCTTCCACATGCTGGACAGATCTTTGTCCCATACACTTTACATAGTCCTGCCATACTATGCATTCCTGTCCGTCAAAGCTGCACATCGCTCCCCTCTCAGACATGGTGTGATGACCACCTGGTAAATGTATCATTAACCCTGTGGATCAGTAATGTGGCACTGCTCCACCTGGCCTCAGAGACCTGCCTATCAACTACTACCAGGTAACCTTTCATCCTAGATTCATACATGGCCCATGGCATATAGCCTACTAGTTGACTTTGACTGTACATACTATAGTTGATATCCATCCCTGCAAATACCATCTGGCTAGCCAGTGTCCCATGTGTATCACATGTGCAACACAGGTGATACATGGCAGGATGTTGAATTGCTGTACAATGCCATGTAGATGTATATGGCAGAACACATACATGTAAAACCTTATGTGAGCATGCCTGCAAGGTCACAGATCATGTCTGTTAAGGCAGTGTAGGTGTTTATATGTGACATATGCACAGCATCAAGGTCAACTGCATTAATGTGGACACATCCAGCCATGTGCTGATAGGTAGGAACACCAGTACAGGCAAACAGACATGCCCACATCAGGACAGCATCCACATGGAGTATGAGCAATGTAATCAGGTGACACACACACATATATGGTGATAATATCCACTCACCATTGAGTATCACATGTGTGTGACACAAACACGTCAGTGTCATGTAGATTTGAAAATACAGATATTTAAAGGAAATAAATGCGATACACATGCATGTTCAGCTGTAGCTCTGTATGTCTCTGTGAGTTACTGTGACCTGTCTCCATCATTATGTCTTCCAAGTATGCCACGTGCAAGGCTACCCCCTTTTACCTGCTTGGAGGATGAGGCCCTCATCCCATACCTACTTGACAATCATGATATCCTGTTCAGCCATGTGCCACAGGATGCACAACAGCGGATGTCCTGTGGATAGAACTTTGCAGGAGGGTTAATGATGTGAGTGACCACAACTGCACATACCAGCAGGTGTGCAGACACTGTACAGACCTCAATAGATGGGCAAAACAGCATGCGAATGGAATCGCCAGGGAACAAGGTGCAACAGGTGGTGGACCACCAACCCAGCCCCCAATCACACATACCAAGGAGCTACTGGCCAACCCGGGGACACCTACAGAACCACATCCACAAGCCTTAGCCGATATTGTGGAGGTGGGTGTCTCTCAGCCACTGAGCCTGGAGTTGCCTGGTAAGGCAATACTGCACCTATAACAACTATATCCCATATAGTTGCATGTGTCACTGTACAATATGTAATGTAACATCATATGCAAGGCATGTATACACACATGCCACATACTATAGTATGCTACTCTGTGTATGCACACATGTGCATACACCATAGTATAGTCTAATGTACTGGTATATATGTTAACATGCACATTGCACCCTGTAGCCATCACACAGGCATAGATAATGCTCATACTGCTGTGTTACTCCTATTTAGGTACCTCTAGTGTTCCGCTGCGAAAGCAGCCCATTGCAGGTGAGACTGTTATTATTTATCAGGCATCGTAATGCATAGATCTATCTGGCATGTGGCCATTTACAACATGTACACATAATGTATGGTTATGTCACAATATACAAGTTGGACCTGCACTGCATCACAATGGTTACCCATGTGCAACACTTGCAAACTATGTGAATCACCTTACCGACATGAATCCTCACAAATTGTCATTGCCAGATGTGTGGATAGCTATGCATACAATGGTGGAGGTGCTGCTCACTGTAGGGACATGCACTACAGATCAGAACTACACATGTGGGGAATACAAACAGTACTACACAGTGGGCTGGAGTATGACCAGCCCACAGGATTCACTGGTGTGGATCATAGCCCTGCTATGAATGTCACACAATGTGATGTGTATCATGATATGTCCATGACATCTAGTGGCCTGGCTGCAACACTGCCTAACTAACCTTAAAACATATCCCACATACCACCCTTTGTCTGCATAACCTTTTCATCAGTGGAGTATAGGACATCTATGGGTGTATGTCATATGGGACAACACAGACATGTGAAATAGACGCCCATCACAATAAATTGGCCAACACATGTACACACATGGCCATGGAGGATGGCCAGAGACATGAAGCAACGCACACAGTAGACATGATGTGCTTGTGTGTACACCCTGTCGTACAATGGTTACACATGGTCCAACTATGGCCTTTGTGTAATGGTTATATTGTAAATGTGGAACACTAGACATCCTACAGGCCTGTGCACATCTTGTGTAGGCGTGACCCCAATCCACCACATAAGATGTGTTGAACGTCTTGAGGGTGTCATAACATGACAGCAGTCACCTGTACAGAATCCACATCAGCCCACAGATACAGTACATTCCCCTTGCTGCTGTCAGACATCAATGTCATACTTGCTCCTTGTGTGTGTGTGTGTGTGTGTGTGTGTGTGTGTGTGTGTGTGTGTGTGTGGTACACAGATGTCATGTGGGACATGGTGTACCAACGTGACCAACGTGTTAGCCATGTCTGCCCATAGTTGCCAGGCAGCAGCAATATGGTTGCAGATGTGCAAGGGTGTCATCCGTATAACCTTCAGTGACCTGTTTCACAACTTCCACATCAAGGTTTAGTGTGTATACACCTCAGTGATGTGGGTCACATGCCACAGTATATATGTATTGTATCTGAACACAGTCATGGCTATGAACTGTGTCTGTAACTCACACTGTATAGCAATAGAGATGCCTCATGATTTCCTGCAATGATCATGCACATCAGCTAAATGTGCAGTATATCTGTAGGGCGGGCACACAACGCTGCATTGAGACACCATTACCCCACTGTATATTTTACAGAACACCATTGTGTTAAACATGTATGCGTGTCATTGCACACATCAGCAGATCACATGTCATACTACAGGTGATTGTCAAGGTCATATGCCACACATCAGGCAGGTGTACTGTTAACCTATGCTGGTCTACATGGTGTAACACTGGGATGTAAGCTAACTACTACTATGATTGTGTAATTTCATGCCATCTGCTATGACACATGCATGCTGTTGTGTGCAACCCAGGGATGTATAACTACCATTATTATTGTCTGTGCTGCATGCCATCTGCTGTATCACATGCATGTTGCATGCCTTCTGTCATATTGCATGCATGTGTGTGTGTCTGTGTGTGTGTGTGTGTGTGTGTGTGTGTGTGTGTGTGTGTGTGTGTGTGTGTGTGTGTGTGTATTGTACAGATTGTAATGTACAGTTCTTGTCTGCCCTCACAGGTGATGTAGGTGCGTTGCCCTCCTGTGTACATCTGATGTTAGTGTCCCCACAGAATCTAGCAGTGATGATGAACGTATGATTGAGGCACAGGCAGAGTTGTCAGGGGCTGAAGCTGTGCCATTGGTTGCCATTCAAGCTATATCCCCTCATCCCCGCACACAGATCCCATGCCTGCATATACCCCATCACCAGTGGCCATAGAGGAAGGACAGTTGGCATGTGGTAGCTTGGAACAGGAAAGTGTGAGGGCTATGGAAGGTGTGCTTGCACACCATGGTGTCAGCCAACTGAATGGTGGTGCCCCACACAGGCATGTGGCCAGTTCTGCTCGTAGGAGGACCTCTGGCCAACATGCTCCTGCAAGACAGAGTGCAGCAGCTGGTGTCACCAGACGCATTTTTCAGGCTGTAATGGAGGCACAGGCTCGTGCTGAATGGCACAACAGAGAAGAGCAGAGGCTTCAGAGGACTGCTGTCTGTCCATTAAACAACAACATCCAGGCAATGGTAAATGCTCAACAGCAGATTGCTGAAGCTTTGGATAGACAGATGGGTGACATGGTTGGAGTCTTTGACCATGGCATGACAATCTGCGAGTGTGAGCTGTCTGTTTTGGAACATCTGGTAGGAGTGAGGCGTCAGGCACGTGGATGTAGGCCTGCTACCTCACCTGTTTCAAGTCTACGTGTACAAGCTACCTCACAAGTCTGCTCCCATAGTGGCGGTAGCAGCAGCAGTGAATCTGGTGCTGTGCTGCCCACACCATGACACAGCAGGCCAGGTGCACGTGGCCCGGGGCAGTCCCAACAGGGACACGATTCCAGTGGACAAGTGACATCAGACAGAACCCTATCTGTACCTCTGCCTGGTAGTGCCCATGCAACCCCTGGCAGACACAGGTCACATGTCCATGGCCGGACACTGTGAATTGTAAAACCTGGCCTGTGCAGTCTGCAGCTGTCAATAATACTGCTGTGTAGGCCAGACACATGGCAGAACAGTGTGCATACATACATTCACACACTGGAAACAGATGTAGGGCTCCGCAACACACACACGCATAACATCCACACATGCCCAATTAGATCAAAGGCGCAAACCTACACACATGATGTCATCCAAAGGTGCAGCCTAGGCCTCTGGCAAACATTATCACCCTGTGCATATGATGATGCCTGTGCCGTATCCCTGTCATCCACACCATTGGTGCAGGGACATGCTCATATGGTCTGATGCACAGGGTGAACAGACTAGGAAGATAAGTGTAGTTTACAATTGTTGAGTACTGTTGACAGGCAGCAGACATACCATGTACTACAGGTGTACAATGCATTTCTTACTGTTAACAGTATGTGTCCTGTATAACAACAGTAACTGCATGTTGGTCATGATGTTCTGCTGTCCTCCTTCAAGTCTAATTGCATGTGCCGGTGGATGTCAGTGTTTGCAGTTAGTGTCCCATATGTCAATGTGGACTACTCACAGGTATGTATGAATATACCTGCATGCACCATGTAGCTGCCACATAACAGTGAGAGTGCCCCTAGTTTCAAACATGTCTACTGATCCAAGAGTATGATAGCTGTGTATTAAGCTACTGTGGCTACAGACGTGACATCCATAAATGGGTGACATCACAGGTACAGTTACATGGAGTGGTGAGGTAAGAGAGCAGTCTAGCTGATTACAAGGGTAGAAGCCAGTGGGAAGTGTGATGCCTCATTGGGAAGCAGTAATGCACGTTCCCATGACAAGATACCAACACACAACTGCACCCACACACTCAGGTATTGACACACATGTATTCAGTGACACAGTAACACACCCACACACTCACGGATTCTCCGACAAAGTAACACACACTTGCACACAGTTGCTACTGTTGAGGTGAGGACCCCTGCCTATTTGCAAATCATCATTGCAGTACTGTGCACCTACATGATGCACCACAGAGAATACACATGTACAGGTAGTCAGTATGGCCTAAGATCGGTGTCATCAACATGGATGGTAGAATGCATCACCTGGATGGGGGGAGGGGACTTATCAGCTCAGTATGGTAACATACATCCTCACTCCAGCGACCAGACAGCCATAGATACACACACACACACACACACTGTGGCATTCAGTATTGAATACACCTGTGTCACTCACATACAGATAGCTCACATGTGTGAGATACACACCCCTGCCTATGTCTTGCTTTCTACATTGCAGTCTGTACAGATGTGTACACTAGTGTACAGGAGAGTGAGTAACAACTGAGATGTATTCCTCACCATACGTGATATAGATGGATACACACGCAACCACACATGCCTGTACTGTGAATCAAGGACCTGTCTAGGTCATGATATGTATGACAGACTTACAGCAGTATTGCACGCGTTACAAACTGTACTGATGCTTCCTTTGGCAACAGTGCTTATATATGCACAAGGGACATCTTAACTGTTAACATGTGTCAAGTGATTTTCCTTCGCTGTCACCCAGACCGCTGTCTAAGTTGTGTGTTATGTCCTTCAATTAACTAAAACCATTGCTTACCGGTTACACAGGTTATTGTAGGACCACTTGTGACACACCTGTGAGCTGTCCTCAGCAAACATCCATCTGCAAAGATGCCCCACCACTTAGTTATTTCCACACATCTGTCCATACCTGAGGTACATCTTTCCATACATTCAGCATATCACCATATACAGTTGACAGTGTTGAGGCTGCATTACAACTGCATGATGTACTAGGATACATGTCACCTGCATACATCAGCAACTGCACACGCATGTTAACTGAACACACAACACTACATGTACATGTGTGTAGGCCCTACAATCCTGTCATTTGGGCATGCTTGTAGACATTGCAATTGGTGGACATGTGTAATGACATACCTGACACATGGACTGCTGCATGATATGATAGGTGTAATGAGTGACCGGTACAGAGGGAATGTTACCTCTATCAACATTGATATCACACCTTATGTACTGTTAGCATTCAGCAGCCATGGACATACATTCCATGTGCATGTGTGTAATGGCTGTAGCCACCTGTTTGCAGCAAGGACAACAACAGCTACGCTATTTACATGTATGTTGTGTGTGTGTGTGTGTGTGTGTGTGTGTGTGTGTGTGTGTGTGTGTGGCATGTACATACCCAGGGCTCGTACATGTATGTCATATCCATACATGAGGGTGTGTACTGGTGTACAGCAACAGTCATCTGCTAATACTGGAAAGTACCAAGGGCCCCTGGTATGTGTACAGCTGACCTGGTTACAGACAGTGGTATCATTGCATTGCATAGCACATGATGCAACTGTGTCAGTACATGGGTACTCTCTACAGTTGATGTAGAGCTTGGTACAGTCCACTGGTCAAGGGTCACATGGTGGTGTACTCTTATATGTCCTACATGTATGGATGCGTGTTGGTGGTTCAAGGGCATGGTGCTGTTTGAGGTTTACATCCTAGAACACAGCATGTGACACTGTGTCCTGCACATGACTCATCTGTGATGCCTTTCGTGGTGGTACTGGTCAGTACATGAGAGTGGCCTCTATGTATGTGGGGACACCACCACCTGGAGCGGTCGGTACCTATGTTATGGCTCACATTTCTGGTTCTGAGGTACATGGTGGTAGTGCTATTGTGCACTACGGAGCCATCAGCCAGGTGTTCCTCATGGCACAGATGCCAGTACTCCCCATTGTTGGATCTACAGTGACCAGCTGTGATTATGGATGCTACACATCTAGCACTGGTTAGCAAAAGAAAACAATGCAGTTGTCCTGTAGGTGTCGGGGTGTTATCCTGTGTTTAGGACATTTGCCTTGGAATGGCACTGTATGGGCAGATGTGACTTGGGTATTATCCCCACTCCCTTGAATCATGGATGCATGTGATATGTGTCAAAGGCCTGTCTACTGTCAGCCATGTCATCCCAGAATGACAAACACTGGACAACCTCGTACTTACAGCAGGACATTGGCTCATTGTGTTTTTCAAGCAATTGCCACCTCTAGCAAGGCTCATTGTGTTGGTCAAGCAGTTTCCACTCCTAGCAAGACATCACTGTCAGTGGTGATATTGTGCTTTGTATAGGATGGTACATCTAAGGTGATGGACAGCAGCAGATGTTGTGTAAAAGACTGGTGTCGAATATATGTAGAGCAGCGTTCCTGCTAACAATGACAACTACTAACACCAGATCCCATTACAATGTGTTCTTTACATCTCCCTATAATAGCATGGCCACTGTGACCTTCCGTGTTTAGAATCAGGGTGCATCCCAGTCAGCCCTGTGCTACTAAGTGTATGAGCATGCCCAGTATAACCTTGTGTAGATGGACACATAGTGCATTCCAAACAGCCCTGTGCTACTGTGTGAGAATGCCCAGTGACACCTTGTGTCAGTTATGTGCCTCTGTGTATGGGCATGGCCATTGTAACCCTGTATAGTGGTAGTAGTTGTCCATTCCACAGATGGGCATACTCCAGGTCAGGATGGATTCCTACTTTAAACACACAGGTTCACAGGTATGTACATCTTAACTGCCAGCATCCCTGTTGATGTCCACATTCCTAGAAGGTCATAATGACAGCCTTGAAATGTGTAGTCTGTGTGGTGCGACTCGTAAGTATGTAGTATTGTCATAGTGATCTGTAAATAGGCAGGTGTTCCGTTCCCAACATTGGAGTGTGTGTGTGTGTGTGTGTGTGTGTGTGTGTGTGTGTGTGTGTGTGTGTGTGTGTGTGTGTGTGTGTGTGTGTGTATATGTCTGTCCCCATTTGCCAGAGGACTGTAAATTGCTTTTAGACTGCTCACACTCCATACATTTCTTATACCCACCTTTGGCAAGGCTGATGATGTCACCCACCTACAAATACACCTCTGGGAGTGCTGTGTCCCAGTAATCTTGGTAGCGCATTCTGTAACTGCATAATGCTGTAGTGTAATAAAGTAGTTAGGTCGGTGTTCTAATCCCAGACTTGCTGTGTGTGTGTGTCCCCGTCTGCATGAGGACTGAGTAATGCTTTTAGACTGCTCACACTGTATGCATTTCTTATACCCACCTTTGGCAAGGTTGATGATGTCACCCATCTACAAATACACCTCTGGGAATGCTGTGTCCCAGTAATCTTGGTAGCTCATTCTGTAACTGTGTAATGCTATAGTGTAATAAAGTAGTTAGGTTGGTGTTCTAATCCCAGACTTGCTGTGTGTGTGTGTGTGTGTGTGTGTGTGTGTGTGTGTGTGTGTGTGTGTGTGTGTGTGTGTGTTTGTCACCATCTGCCTGAGGACTGCGTAATGCTTTTAGACTGCTCACACTCCTTACAATTCTTATACCCACCTTTGGCAAGGCTGATGATGTCACCCATCTAGAAATACACCTCTGGGAGTGCTGTGTCCCAGTAATCTCGGTAGTGTGTTCTGTAACTGCGTAATTCTGTAGTGTAATAATGTAGTTAGGTCGGTGTTCTAATCCTAGACATGCCAAGTGTGTGTCTATGTGTGTGTGTCTGCCTGCGTGAGACAAGTACAGTGCTTTGTAGAGTATGCACTCTCTGTACAAATCGCATGACCACCTTTGTCATTCCTGCTGTTGTCACCCACCTAGGTATACACCGGTAGGTGTGCTGCAATGCAGTATTCACTGTAACGCGTGCCCTAAATGTGTATTGCTGCAGGGTCATATGGTAGGGGATTGCATACAGGACATGGCAAGTGTGTGTTTGTCTGTCAGAGCCTGTGTAGAGGTGGCCTTGATTGCCTTACAATTGAACATGTTTGGGAGCAGATTTTGTAGTTTTCCTATATGGTATCCATCTTATGACACATTAGCCACCTCATGAGGAGTACAGCTGTCAGTCAGCCACAGGACTGTGTTGGCAAGCCATACCCATACATCTGGCAAAAGGCCTGGTGAACAAAGTATGCAGCCCTACTAGTACCTGGTATATGTCCCACACCAATGTGCCATGTACAAACAAACTTGCCTAGGATATCCCACTATGTTGCTAGTACCATGCACATTAATGACAGATACTAGGCATGGTGTGAATGCAGTGGCCTGCAGAGGACATGGCACCCTGTACAGAAGGTATAATAGGCACATATATGCGAACATTGTGCCTTCACTATGTTCCACACTGAATGCCTGCAACATATGTGCTGTCATAAAATGTGATCCAGAAAGGCCAGACAATGCTGTACAGATTTGCCCTGTATGGACCCATGCCACTGACACCATGGAATACCTGCATCATACTATCCATGCAGGTGCAGGGTCGACCTGCTCACTATAAGCAGGTTTTGTCACACCAGGCCAGTGCTGGCATATCGGAGGATAACAGGCTGTGTACACATTTGTCTGCCAAACCAGGTACACCTGTACATGTCACTGTGCAGTATTGTGGGACATGCACATCACAGGCAATGTCCATGTGAAGGACAATCAAACACAGACATGACATGCATTGCAAAGCTATGGCCATACACATTGGTAACCAAGATGTCAGGACAGATAATGCAGTACCCATTTGTGTGGGACATTGCAGACACTACACCCCTGCACTGCACACCATTGTCAGGTGATGCGATGCCAAGGATTACTCCTCACCCAGCCTTGCACAGCCAACCATTACACATTCATGAAGCAATGTATACCTGCATGCCAGTACTGGCACCTTGTGTCTGCGTGTGGGTTGTGATGCTCCCAACCACAGTCACTCCCAGTATAACCCTCGTTGGCATACCGATAGATGTCAAGCACTTTCACTTGCCATAGCCCATAGAATCTCCAGATATCCCCTGTGGTGCATGTGGTCCTGTGCATTACTGCAGTGTGGCAAACTAAGTAGTTACATTGTGTATTTGTGGCCCTGGCAAAGGTGTCAATGCATGTCCATTAGAGAGTGTGGTTGTGGTGACAATGGCATCCATTCACCTGGACAGCCATGTGTGCCACACCTAATGTATGTCTACTATATCTCTGTTGCAGATGTCACTCACCTACACACATATATGTTCTTACAGCACAGCAACATGTCGCCTTTGTGGCACATGTAGTAACGTCATGCACATGTAATAGTAATGAGTAGTCAGTCAGGGGTTTGACCCCTGTATTGTTCGGAGTGTGGCAGATGATGCTTATGGTTAAGTCTCCAATTCCTTCCCTGGTGTACTTTGCCTGTCCCACCCACACACACTCTCTGGTGCATGTGAAGGAGTATACCTGCACAGCAGCAGCATGTGTATTGTAAGTGATGGACATAGTCAGGTGATGGTCTCTGCACCTATTGCAGTCCTCCTCTAGCTGATTGCATGTGGTACAGCTGTGATGGTGTTCCCATAGCCATCCGCATGATAAACACAGTACACTATCTAGGGAAACATGTTGCTATTTGGCCATGACAGTCGCTGTGAGTGGTACCTAGATGTGGTGTTCTGACACGGCATCACAGATGATATCTGGATGTACCTCAATCATTTTCCACAGTGGGAAATAGCCTAAAGACAGGAGGGTGATGTGCCACACATGACTACAGCATGTAGGTGTAGCTATGCTGCATCGAGACCACTGCCTGTTTAACATGTGTGTGGTAATGGCTATTCTGCATGTTATAATACAGACATGACAGTACTCTGTTCATGAGGGACCCCCATCTGTAAGGCCATCTGTGAACTGGTCAGTGTGTGCAACCATTTGTTTCCTGTGTTACACACTGAACACACATCTGTGCACAGCAGATGCATGGTGTAAGGATTACAGACAGTACATGATGATAGGGATGTGTTACTGCCATTGCATCCCTGACTGGACATGTGTCACATGAGACAGTGGTATAACAGACACTGTCTGAGGTTCCCAGTGACAAGCCAATAATGGGCAACTGTTCATAGCTACGGTCACACGTCTACTACACATTGTACAGATGGCATGCAGTATATATGCATGTGTTGTACTCCCTCTGCAAATGTATACCATCTGTTGTGTTGTGTTGCTGGTGATATCTATGCATTCTGTCATAGGTAATCCTGTATGCTGTTGTCTATCACTAAGCCATATGTGGGTTTAAAATGCAACACCATAGGCTGAATGGATTGGGAGATCCTGGCAGAACCTCCTGTCCCACTTCAGCTGACCATGGCACCGGGCACTAGCACATCTGGGGCCCAGCCATAGACATCAACCTCTGCTGGCTCTGCACCACTTTCTGGTGATACCACCACTGAGGATGGATCATCTTCCTCCTGGGAGCAGGACCAGACAGGTACATGTCTGCTGTTGTGCGGACCCAGACGTGTTGTGTTGGTGGATCACTAAGGGGTTTTGAAACCAGATACACCAGCTCAAGGGCGGAGTGTCACATTTACAGGGTGATGCTGCCCCTCTTGGACAGCCCCCAGCACTGCCTCCTTTGCAGCTGTGTAGGTGCAGTGGCAGTTGCCCATGGCTGCGGACCTCCATCCCACTGTTCCCATGGACTTGTGAATGGCGAACACCCATCCCTGTCTGTGGTGTATCCCCCCCACATGTGTCATATACCAACCCTGTATGCTGTCATTTCTGTGATCCTACCTGTCCTCCACAGCCATACCTACACTCCTTCCCCAACATCTGACCCTCACCTATGGAAACATAAGGCCAATCAGCTCCTAGGACAACATCTGCCCTATACATAGCTGTCCATTACACACACATGCCCACTGGGGACATGAAACCCTTGTAATATGCATCACAACATACTCCTGTTATCCTCACCCCTGTCCCTCAGGTGCACAATCCTGGTATGCACATCACTCCTACATGGTCCAGGTACACGTGATGAGGATGACCCCACTGTACACACAACACTATCGTTCCCTCTATGGTTACCCCATTTACCTTTATCAATGATGATGGTGTTGCACACAGCACCTTGCAAGAGTACTATTCATACATAATGATTGGACAGGTACTGTTGTGTTAATGTACATTACATGCACAGAGTGATGTATATGGCCAATGTACAACAATTTGCATGTATGACTGACACATGTCTGTCTGAGGGAGTCTTGAGATCACATAGAGCAACACCACTACATAATGCAGGCGTCGCTGGTGTTTCCCGTTTCATTCATTTGTAATGCTTTGTTGCCACATGGTATGCTCCTGATACATCTCTATATATGTATGTATCTATATGCTGAACATAAACACTCACATATACATCTACATGATGGGATACATTCCTATACTATTGAATGACTGCACTGTATGATATGTTTGTGGTACTGTCCATTGTCTGTATATCTGCCATGGCGTATTGGTAATACACATTAGCTGTGTGTGCAGGGTCCTGGTTCCGACCCTTGCAAAGAACATTTAGTTGGTTGCAGGGCAGAACAAGCCCATTGGATATGGAGGGATTAAGTAACATTAAAGCAGTTGGGAGTGGGTGTGCATGGGTTTGCGCGGTGTTAAGGCAACTGACCTCTGGTTACAGCCTCTTACACTCGGTTAGCCTCTGCATTGCTTTACCAGTGCAATACTTGCATACTGGTAGCCAAACACGCTTACACCCACTCACTCCCACACTTGCAAATGCACCGACATTGGTGCTTGCATCTGTTACTCACACCCCCGGGTGGGAGCGAGGATCACAATATTACCTTGTGATGCCTATTACATCGGACTACATGACTACAGTATCGGGAATGGCTGCCCATCACGCGACGGCATTGCGTTTGACGGTACGGAATCAGCGGCCTGTCCGGTGAATCAGTCATATTATTTGTGTGTTCCTCATACAATCTGCTCCCACCTTGTGATGCCTTTCACATCGGATTACATGACTTTCCAGTATTAGGAATGGCTGCCCATTAGGCGACGGCATGGCTTTCGATGGTATGGAGTCAGCGATCTGTCCGATGAATCAGTCATAATATTTGTGTGTTCCTCATACAATCTACTCCCACCTTGTGATTCCTATCACATCGGACTACATGATTACAGTACTGGGAATGGCTGCCCATTGGGCGACAGCATGGCGTTCGACTGTACGGAATCAGCGGCCTGTCTAGTGAATAAATCATATTACTTGTGTGTTCCTCATACAATCTGCTCCCATCTGGCTGATACATGGGAACTGAGACTCTTTAATACAGACAAGTAGTTGGGTTGTGGGAGCCAAATCCATCAGCCGAGTAATGCTACCACATATCTATTATAGGTTTGACACCTTTTCAATTGGCCAAGGTGGGACTTTAGGGTTACCACCTGTCCCACTTAATGAGGGACAGTCCCTCTTTAGGCAGTTGTGTCCTGCGAAAATAATCAAGACATAGCAAATGTCCTGATTACAGGACAATATTATATTCTACATTTCATTAATAGTTGCATAAACAGTTATTTTATATATGAAACTTCTATATGTTATGTGAAGTAGCATAAGCAATTCAAATGTTACTAGATTAAGCTTTTATTTGTGCAAATAAGTATAATTCTGTACTATGTACGGATATAGGTATGTTTTGTCCTGGAAAGTCTGACATTTCTATAGAACATGTCCCACTTTGGCCATTTGGAAAGGTGGCAACCCTATAGGACCTGTATGTAGAGATGTCAGACTTTGCAGGGAAACACATACCCACAGCCAGTAGAAAGGAGAGTACTGCACTGTTTTGCCTAAATAAAAGGTTATTCTTGTAGCATTATAGTTGCATATTCTGTTTCTTATAACATTTAGGTGTTTCAGGTACAAAATAATTGTTTTATGCAACTACTACAGACAATATAGGAAATCTTTGCCCTTAATCACAAGACATTTGCCATAACTACATTTATTTTGCAGGACACAACTGCCCAAAGGGGAGTGTCCCTTGCAAAGGTGGACAGGTGGTAACCCCAACCTTATTATTCTATCATCTTTCTAAGGCAGTAGGTGCTCTTTCTCTCACTAGCAGACCTCCCATACGAATAGGGAAGAATAAACACTGAATCAGGGACACTGCATAACAACCACAGGGACACATTTAGAAGATTGGTGCTATTAACCTGACACATTGACGGACGCAGAGCACATATGTATTCATACACATTGTCTGAGGTATATGCTGTTTAGGACTCTTACATGTTGTCATTATTCATTATGTGAATTCCGCCACCTTTCCTCCTAATATCACTAGTTCTAGGAGGGTTTAGTTGGGACTGTGTTAGATTCTGATTCGTAATCATGGACGTCCCTGGTAATCGGGGACAGTTCAATGATATGGTCCCTATGTGTTCCCCCAATGGTTTACGGACGATCCAGTAGATGTGCTCTTAAGTTTTGGCAGGTATGGGCGTCTGTTATACCCACATCGGAATTTTGCTTACATCCATGGGCGGTCCTAATACATGTCTGCCAGCCACCACCTGCAAGCCTAGGCCCATAATCGCATACCCATAGTTCCCCTACCTGCCACTACTCTGCAGCACTCATCTTTACTGTGGGCGCAGGTGGGCGCAGGTGGGATATGAACACACCCCTACACACTTCCCACTCTCCCCGTGTCAGGACACATGTCATACGTTGTGTCAACCCATGTGTTATCAGGCTAGCACAACCTACTGTTCTGTGTAAAGCTGCATCCTGGTCGCAGTAGTCTTTGCTGACATTGCCTGGAAGAACAAAATTTTTGGTGTCCCACAAGGGATGTCGCTTTCCATGTTTAAAGTGTAGACCTTGTAGATCATTCCCACTGGTAGTTTCCTGCCGGTGGTCTGGGAAGCAGTGTTGTATTTACCTTTATTGCATGTCTGTATGTCTCATCGGCCAAGCTGGTGGGGTGGGAGGTAGACGTTTGTTGATTGGACCTCCCACCAACATATGCCCGGTCTGAACATATGTTACCCGTAACTGCTGTAACATAAACTAGGTATATACATGTGTATATTTACTGTAACATATGTATATATATATATATATATATATATATATATATATATATATATATATATATATATATATATATATTATCTATTTACATTAATATATACAGATATATCTGCATATGTATGCATACATATATATCCATATCTTGCTGTCTCTCTCTCTCTCTCTCTCTCTCTATATATATATATATATATATATATATATATATATATACACATCTATGTGTCAATACATTCCCCACTCATATGCACTTACACATGCGTAATTGTGTTTATATATGCTTCACCAGAATACTAGTGCCTTATTCATTATAACACCGACACTTCACTCCAGTTATCTTGTAATCAGTATTTAGCACGTTATACAGCGGACAGATGTCGCAATATGTTCATGTACGGATTACAGATGATAATTGGAATGTGATACAGTGTGATTCGACCCGTCCCTCTTCTGCACAGTCTATTATTCCATCTACTGTCGATGTTTGTATGTGCACATTCCTATTATTTATGTCAACAAATGGAATGCATGTGTTACAGAAATTGTACTTCAACATATTGTTGTCTGCATGTGTGTATGCATATATACCTATTACGAACTAGCTGACCTCCACGAGGCAGTTCATTAGAACCAGGCCAACAAACCCTGGCATGCCTGGATCCATAATTGCATACCCATAGTTCCTCCACCCCACCCGTGTTGAATTTACACGTGTAACATCCATTATCCACTTGTTATCCCAGCCATGACACACCTTTACAAATTGCCCTCCCCAGTGCGTTTGGGGCCCTACACATATTTTGTGCCACCTCGTTTATTCACAGGGTCTCCCGCCATGTATGTTTGCATATACGTGCATTTCCTGGGGTTATGGAATACAGCCATTTGCACTTTCCAATTTTTGGAGGTCCCAGAATGGGACTACATTCCGTCTGTGTGTAAAGTAGACTTAGCAATTCAATGGTGTTACTCTCAGTGGTAAAACCCTGCCTGTGGTGTGAGTAGCGGTGATCTGCTCACTCCTGGGCAGCTTTTTATGACATACGCTGAAAGCACTATATAATACCAAAATTGCTCTTGATTCCCTTCACATCCCTTGTGTATGCTTTATTGTTACGTTGTTCATTCTTCAGATATATATATATATATATATATATATATATATATATATATATATATATATATATTTCATGTATGTAGATATATATCTATACACACATATGTGTGTGTGTGTGTGTGTGTGTGTGTGTGTGTGTGTGTGTGTGTGTGTGTGTATATATATATATATATATATATATATATATATATATATATATATATATATATATATATATATATATATATATATATATATATATATATATATATATATATATATATATATATATATATATATATATATATATATATATATATATATATAACATCTGTACATACAAGCATACATTTCCTATGCTGGGAGCTGCTTGCACCTGCGCCTATGCTTACTGTGCATTACATATGTTTACTGCCGCTTATTTGTGCTTACTTGTGCCTTATTCATTATGACACTACCACTTTGATTGAAAGGATCTGGTTAATAGTCCCATGCGATACACACGCTCACTTTTACATGTTTAAATGTTGGCTTTACAGCAGAGCAACATTCATTCCACAAGGAAAATATGTGCTATAGTCGAACTTGAACCGTGAATGACTTTTCGTTAGGCAGATACTCTAACCACTACACTGTTGGTGTTCTGCTTCATTTATATGTATGCCCATGGCTCATAGTTACCCGAACACATTCCTCATCACTTCACTTACACAGCAGGCATCCATTTTCCTGTTTGGAAAACCGCACTACTACACATGCACCATTCACTATTCCCTACTGCTCTGGATACGTGCCGCATGTTGACTCACTCCGAGGATATTCAGACCTCCAAAGCCTATAGTCCTGGCACATACGTGTTTTTGATTGTCAGGGTGCTCATGTGGTCATCCTTGTTTAGGCTTGTCTGACTGGGGACCAAAACAGCCCTATGCCCATTTGAAAGTCAGATTTTGCACTTGGACAAGGTTTCTCCCACTGTTAGCATTATACCTGTGGTTAGAGATGCAGGGACTTTGGCCACCTCTGCCAGCTATAGTCCTTCGCAATCGTTATGATTGCTTTCTTGTTCCCATGTTCGTTGTGTGTGTGTGTGTGTGTGTGTGTGTGTGTGTGTGTGTGTGTGTGTGTGTGTATATATATATATATATATATATATATATATATATATATATATATATATATATATATATATATATATATATATATATATATATATATATATATATATATAGTTGCCACCCTTTCAAATGGCCAAAGTGGGATTTATTTGTTAAAAACGTCAAGATTTTGCTGGCCGACACATACCCACAGCCAGTTCAAAGGACAGGACCTCACTTTTATGCCTAATTGACAGCTTATTCTTGTAGCACTTTAGTTGCTTATTCAGTTTCTTATGACATTTAGGTGCTTCAGATACAGAATAACTGTTTTATGCTACTATTACATAGATATAGGACATATTTTTGTCATTAAATCTCAAAATATCTGCCATTTGGCACTAAGTGTACAGGACACAACTGGCCAAAGAGGGACTGTCCCTCACAAAGTGGGACAGGTGGTTACCCTATATGTGTGTGTGTGTATGTATGTATGTATGTATATATATATATATATATATATATATATATATATATATATATATATATATATGTGTGCGTGTGTGTGTGTGTGTGTGTGTGTGTGTGTGTGTGTGTGTGTGTGTGTGTGTGTGTGTGTGTGTGTGTGTGTGTGTGTGTGTGTGTGTGTGTGTGTGTGTGTGTGTGTGTGTGTGTGTGTGTACATATGCATGCATACACATCTATATGATTTAATTACTTTAATCATACTGTTGAATGACTGTGCTGTCTGCTATGTTTGTGATAACATCGACGTTAGGTATAACTGCCGTGGATTAGTGGTAAATCACATTGATTGTGATGTGTAGGGACCTGGCATCAGGCCTGGCCGACGCGGTATATTGTATTGCCGGGAAGAACAACGGCCGTTGGACAAAGGGTGAGTACAACACTTTTCAGCTGAGGTTTTTCGTTTAACCGCCGATTCAAGTCACGCAAAATCCGTTTACATTCTTACTGTGATACGTCACCCCAGTTCACATTTAATTGGTATTATATCTTTATACTGCATAAAATTAGCAAGATATGCTCGTATACGGATTACACATCATAAATGGTGTGTGCTGCAGTTGAACTGGCAATGTCTGCTTGATAATCGGATGCTCTAACCACTACACTATTGGTATTCTGCTTCATTTACATGTATACCCATGGTCATAGTTACCCGAACACACGACTCGACACTTCACTAACACAGCAGGCATCCATTTTCCTGTTGGGAAAACTGCACTACTACACATGTGCCTTTCCCTTCTGCTCTGGACCCTTGCTGCATGTTGACTCACTCAAAGTATATTCAGACCTCCAAATCCTATAGTCCTGGCACATACGTGTATTTCATTTTCAGGGTGTTCATGTGATCATCTGGGTTTAGGCTTGTCCGACTGGGGACCGGGACTGCCCTGTACCTAGTTGAAAGTCAGACTTAGCACGGGGATATCATTGGTTCCACTTTTAGCGTCCTACCTGTGGTTGGGGATGCAGAGGTGTGCTCACCTCTGGCCATCCTGATATATAACAGCACTAAATATTACGGGGGTTTCCGCTGCTGTTTCCCTTCACATTCTTTATGACTGCTATATTGTGACCATGTTCATTCTTCATATATACATATATATATATATATATATATATATATATATATATATATATATATATATCTAAATATGTCGGTCTGTACATACACATGCATATACACCTACATGCTTATTTACATTTCCCATACCGTTGAATCACCGCCACTTACAGTCACGCATACACGCTTGCATATCTGCTTACGTCTAGGATTGCTACCTTTTCAAATGGCCAAAGTGGGGCATTTTCAGGACACACATCAGATTTTACAGGCCGACACATACCCATGATCAGTTCAAAGGTTAGAACTTTACTTATTTGCCTAAATGAAAGCTTATTCTTGTAGCAGTTTAGTTGCTTATTCTGTTTCTTGTAACATTTAAGTATTTTACATACAGAAATAACTGTTTTATGCAACTGTTACATGAAATCTGGGACATAAGTATTTCCTACAATCACAGGACATTTACCATTGTATTATTTTTGGTCAGGACACACCTGCCCAAAAAGGGACTGTCCCTCACAAAGTGGGACAGGTGGTAACCCTACTTACGTCTGCTTTAAAGT
The DNA here is from genome assembly GCF_019279795.1 of Protopterus annectens. Taxonomy (NCBI): domain Eukaryota; kingdom Metazoa; phylum Chordata; order Ceratodontiformes; family Protopteridae; genus Protopterus; species Protopterus annectens. The sequence goes on along the minus strand of NC_056742.1, from coordinate 217,447,424 downwards.
GCCTTAATCACCCTATATCCGATTGCCACTATGCGAATGTGTAATGTATATATTCCCGATAATGCACATGGGGGGATGTGCATCACAGTCAGGTGTTTAATCCCGGGTCATAGGTTCTGCAGGACCGGCTGGAAGCTGAGCAGTCTTGTGGACAACTACTGCTCATACAACTTGTGTTCAGATGTCTACAGGACTGGACATCGTGTCGTAACACCAAGTCTAATGTTTAGAACAGATACTTATCCCATGAGGGATATCCAAAAATTGTGGGGACCGATGACCTCGATTCCTTTGGCTTTACGAAAATAAGGTAGGGTTATACATGCAACGGATACATAGTTTGCAATCCTGAGACTGCCTAGGGTGAGACTGCTTACTAGATATGAGTAGGAGTCACTAAGTGCAGATTTGGCTGCGCCTAGCTAGCAGCCCGAGTATGGGTGGTTTTGGTGGATGTTCACGAAGGGGGGGGGTGCACTGTGGAGGGGATGATGGGTATTCAATTATGTATGCAGGTGTGTTGGGGATGGATGGCTCAATTCAGGTCAGACCATTATGTGGGTATATGCCGGTAACGTTTCTGTACATGTCTATCGCACATTTTAATGTTTATATGTTTGTGGGATTGTGTTCTACAGTATGGCCTGTCAGATTGTATTGCGGATGTGAATATTTGTTCTTTAGTTATCTTTCTGATTCACCCACTGCTCCCTCGTACACCTCCAGTTCACCTATTGTGCATCCAATCCAGTCTCCCCTTGGTGAATTATTACATTACCTGTCACCCTCCACCCCCATATTCCACAGACACCATCCATCCCTTATCTGGTTGATGGCCCATGGCACAGTCAACAGAACACATTATGTACACTACATATCTCTGGTACCAATATGGTTGTGAGGACTACCCTAGCATTTCTGATCATCCACATGCTGTACTTCATGCACATAGGTAAATGCAAATACTTATCTTTCATGAAATGGTAGGTAGACCCGGGTAATACCCATTCATCTTTGGGCCGTCCTGACAAGAACAACATGGACCACGAATGGGCAGATATTGGGCGACTGCTCTGACCATTTGTAGGGTTGCCACCTTTTCATATGACCAGGATGGGACATTTTCGGGAAACACATCAGATTTTACAGGCCAACACATACCCACGGTCAGTACAAAGGATAGTACTTTAGTTTTATACCTAAATATAAGCTTATTGTTGTAGCAGTTTAGTTGCTTATTCTGTTTTGTTTACTTGCTTATTCTGTTTCTTGTAACATTTAGGTATTTTACATACGGAAATAAGTATTGTATGGGACCATTACATAAAATATGGGACATAATTATGTCCTACCATCGCAGGGCATTTGAAATTTATAATGGTTTTGGTATGGACACAACTGCCTAGAGGGGGACTGTCCCTCACAATGTGGGACAGGTGGTAACCCTAACCATTGGGCTAGCTTTAGCAATTGGCGGCGCGCTAGCATGATGCATTTCGCTTCCACTTGGTATAACTACCGACACTACAATGGAATACGGGCACGGGGTTTTAAATGTCATTTGTTAGAGGGATGGGGACTCAATATTCAGCTACGTGCCTTTGTGTTTACTTTTTATTTTGGTGCTCACAAAACTGTCTTGTATGCTTTGCATACATTTCAGAATCCACCGACACTGACAGGAATGATTACTATTAGAGGCAGGCTGTACTACTCAGCATTTTAGGTTGCGCGTATGCAGCCGACATGTTCATGCCTCCGTGCAGTGCTTGGACGCACCCCCTACCTTCATTAATATGCATGCAGTGCTGCTGCGCCATCTCTACACCGCACGGTTGACACAAGGCTAATGCCGTCCTTGCGCCGAGCTTCATGAATCCCGGGGCTAGTTTATTCCTGGCATATAATATGTCATATTCATCTACTTGTGTGGGTCTGAATACTATAATTAAAACAGAAGAAATATAAAGACAGGTAGTTTTAGGTTTATTCATACAAAGGTATAAGCAAGACTTTTATTTTACAGTTTTTGGAACTACATGTACTTCTGCTCTCCTTAATTAATTACCAACAGGCTTCTTAACATTATCATTATATAAAATTTCCCAAAATAAATCAATTGCTTTTGCACTGACTTGGCCAAAGATTATTTGTTATTTTTAAATATAAACTTGTTTCTGTATAACTACTATCACTCTAACATTCTAGTGTTAAATGGCTTGCTCCTTTTGCATCTGGTAGTTATATTTTAATTTAAATGTAGTCATGTAATGACTTAAAAGATGGGCTCACTTTGATTTAAGATCATATGAGGGTTTGTATAACCAGCAACCTCAATTTTGAGTCCCATGAAATTGATTCTGTGATACTGTTCTGTATGCTGTATTGTAGGTGGAGTCCACTAAGAGGTCAGACCATGCTTCATTGTTTTTAGCTATTACTGTTCTGATGTCTTTATGACATGCAGTGTTAAAAGACAGAGGCAGTGTAATTCTGAATAGGTTCAGCAATTTAAATGATGCTTGAAAATATGTTTCTTCCCTTGTTTATATTTCCTGCCTTGTGTCATTAACCATGTTGTTGAGCTAGTATATAGCACTGATTAGCTTTGTCTACTACAGTTTAACCTTTCTGTGCTGCTGCTGACTTGTGCAGATAAATATACTGAAGCCTCATTAAATGTTGTGGCAGACTGCACATGTACTGCAAAGCCTTTGTCAAATGTTGTTTTAATTTGTATCTACTCTCTTCCTTTTTTCTGTTGCCATACTGTTGCCAAAGCATTACAGTTTCATTAAGTGGTATTGCTTTACATTATGATTTTTGAGGGAAGTTTCGGTCCATGTCACATATTTAATTTTCCTCTTCACTAGCAGCTTAGAATTTTGTCAACTGATGAATTTTCTCTTATACATTATATCTGTTATATGCAAGTTTGTTAGCTGTTTTTGTTTTGCTAAATGGTCTGTTGTTTTTCTCTTTCTTGGGAATGCGTAGGTAACAGGTTATATAAGGATGATCAATAACATATTTTTTTTTTATGACAGACTGACACAAATGATTTCAATAACAATTATGGATGGTATTCAAAGTTACTGACTGCACAACACAAATCTATGAACAGTGGAACTATGTAGTAAGCAAATGTGGCATGTTTGAACAAGGTGGCATTGGTTTTCACATGTGCACAGCTTATGACAAATTGCCCAACCAAACTGTGCAATGCAAGTCAGAAAAGGCCGCAGGAGAAACCCTGCACAGATATGGAAGATATGCATACATAAGAAAATTAGCAGCAGCTTCATAAGTTTGCTTAGTAAGCAGAGAAGTACAGACTTGCACTAACATCATAAGGGCTCACTGCAAGATGTTGTGCATAGTTTTGCATACTGGTGCCAGAATGCTGATAAACTCATTGTATCCACAGCCATAACATGAAATACCATTGATGGACACCAGTTTATTTGAATTATATGGGAGAAAAGGGGTGGATAATAAAGAAAGAAAAAGAAGTAAGAGAAGATAAGGGGGACACAGGATGATGACAAGAGAGATTTGAGTAGGAGGATGTGGTAGAGGGTATATTATTTGTTTTACTGGTGAGGACAGAACCCCATTTTTCCTGTAATACAGGAGGAGGAGAGGAAAAGATATAGGGAAGATTATGTAGGACTGTCAATTAGGGACAGGCTTACAACACAATATAAAACAAGACAAGACAGAAAAAAGGGATGAGTAATCATACAATACTGAGTGTTCAAAAATGGAGGGGAAGACAGACAGACATACAAAGAAAAGGATGGACAACTGTTGGGTGGTTATGACAAAAATACTGCGTGTAAAGGGATGGGGGATTTGGGGATATGGGCACAGGTGCACTACCAAACCTGCATACAGACTAAACAGAACCCTACACAGGGATGTCTGGGTGTGCCATTCTTAATATTGAGGAGGAAAGTTCTGGTGGCTAAGTGCCTGTAGTATCCTGGTTCACCAATTCTTGCACTCACTGCAGGAGACACTGATATAGCACCCACTTCCTCATCTGTGCTTTCTCTATTGCAGCCTCCTCTACTGACTGCACCTAGAACTAATGACACAGAAGAGCACATCTCAGGCTGCTCACTGGAGAGGAGAGACTGCTTTTCCATGATGAGACAGTCTTGGGATGCAAAGTAACTGGAGTTCTCTACCTAACAGCAAAGACAGTTGCAGTGGAGGTGCATGCCCTCAGCTTTTCGAGGCCTGCTGAGGTTGCCAAATGGGAAGAAAGCAAATATCAATACACTTGAAATTATTAAATAAAGGAAAATGAACTGAAAGTCGATGAATAAACTGACAGTCACTTACCAGGTTGCAGTCCACGTGCTCCACCCTCCTGAGGTAAAAGTAACTGATCCATTACATCTCATCCCAAGCCGAAAAACAAAAAAGAAAAGAAAAAAAGGTATTGTAAGTACAGTAGGGGTATTGTCAGCATGTTTAAAGAATAAAAATTGCTGATCTTGTATTAAAATGTCCTGTGTCATAATGTTATACACCATCTTCTAAAGTGTATACTCTCAGATTATGTTGACAATTACTTTGTACCCAGAATATATGACATTGAGCACAAATGGCTTTGCCACTGTATATGTGCAAATGTGTGTAGACCCCCTATGTCTGTCATGAGTGACCACTATAGTAAACAGAAAATGGAGTATTAGATATACAATTGCTGTGTGCATTAATATGCATAGGGGGTGCATACTATAGCAATAACCCACGCCTGGGTGTGGGTAATGCTGGATTTACCCACGGTTGGCGTGGTTTGGTCCCGAGGGCGAAGCCGAGGACCAAACAAAGAGAGGCGTGGGTAAATCCAGCATTACCCACACCCAGAAGTGGTTATTATTATATTAATGACATTATTTAAGAAAAGAAATAATTACTTTTCTTAAATAATGGCATTGTATAATGCCTCTTTGCTGCCCTTCCGCAGCTGTCTGGTGTTCCGCGGCAGTTCTGATGTACTGCGCATGCCTCGCAGTACATCAGAGCTGTGGGCAAAAGCAACGGAGAACGCAAGATCTCCGTTGCTTTTATCTCGCTATGTTAAATGGGTTTAACATAGCGAGACAACTTTAAAATAAGCAACGGAGATCTCCGTTGCTTATTTTAAACTGTCTCGCTATGTTAAACCCATTTAACATAGCGAGACAGGTTAAAGCAACGGAGATCGCAAGATCTCCGTTGCTTTACTATGTCGCTATGTTAAAGGAGTTTAACATAGCGAGACAGCTTTAAAAAAAGCAACGGAGATCTGCGTTGCTTTTTTTAAACCTGTGTCACTATGTTAAACTCTTTTAACATAGCGAGACAGTGTTTTATACTAACGGAAAAAGTCCGGGCGACCGGACCTTTTTCCGTTAGTATATTGAGGGATTTACAATGAGTACGCTGGTTGGGCTGGCCAATCAGCGTGCACGTTTTTTAGGAGGCATTGTATAATGAAAAACATTGAATACAGCAATGACCAGGTTTCAAACACAAAAGAAATAACCTGTTATAATTGTAGTACACTCTGTATAGCCATCCTGTATTTGAAAAACTGTCAGAGAACAGTACTCAGTGATACAGTCTAAACTTTCAAAAAGAAGTACAGCAGAATAGCTATCTTATAAGCATGAAAACACATTACTGACAGCAATTGTAAAGCTACTTAGTGAAACACTCTACTTCCTCCCACTGTTCTTATGGAATGCATTTGGCAAGCTGGTGTGGCTACCTGTTCTGAAGATTGACGGTTGTCTTATTTATGCTGGCAGTGCCATCAGGAAAGCAGCACCCTCTTATAATTATGACAACACTCCTCTCCTGAAGTAGCAATGCCTGTTATCTGGTTTAACTCATTCCCTCTGGTACAGCTCTTTTGAGTGTGTGCCTTTAACTCCCAGTGGGCATGGCTTAAGCCTTTAAAAAAATTAAGTTATCACCTTAAAGTTCTAGAAAATACTTATTGAGAGAGGTCAAATATCAGTACAGTTGTGTTAGCCATCACATATGCTTCAAGACAAAATATCCTGTTACCTTGTAAGTAACATGGTTTTGGAATTATTAATGCAAATATGAACAATCAATATTTGATGCCTAGAGGAGCAGTAGGAGTTAACTGCAGAAGACACCTGGAGGAGCACTCGGCTGTAATGAGTTAAATCATCTACCAGGTCAAAACACATATTCATTTGTTGGAATGGGCCACATTATCCCACCACCGGCCTCTCTATGCATCTGGTGATATAAAGGTACAAGAACATTTTTGTTTCTTTCATGCACCAGCCAGTGGTTCTGCCCTGACCACTGCCAAGAATCATAATTGTGGCAGTTTTGTCAAAGTGAAACAAATAGGGATTAAATCACATCTGCGGCATTGTGAATGCAGGCAGCTCAGGTAGTTGTGAGATATGGCATTGCTGTACAAAGAAGGACCATGTGTGTACATGAATCAAAATGAAGCACTTACTCACAATTGGTAGTGTTTGTTCATACAAATGTAGAGTTGTATAAAAAAGAGAGAGAGAGAGATGTGCACAATTGCATCACTGTGACCCATAGAACTCTTTGTAAAAAAATGCCTTGCTATTTTGTGTATTGTTGTTTACATTGTTTCTGGAAAGATCACCAGAAACTAAAAAAAACTAAGAAAATGTATTGAAAGTGGAATTAGAGTAATTTTAGAATGAACTTTTAGAACATGTCTTGAAGTAGAGGGCAAAGTAGAAATTCTGTCTCTAGTACTTGTGTGCTGTATGTCATTAGTACTGTTACCAAGTGCCATTCAATAATATGAATGGATACACCTACAAATGTTTTATTATATGCACCAAAAAACATTATTATGTCTAGCAATGTCCTGAACACCTGGTGACAGAAATACACACAACCATTGAATCCAATGAGACAGTCACCCCCAAACATCCTGCAGGCAATGCTACCCACCCCCACCACCAAACATTGCACAGCCAACTGACACCTGGCATGCAGTTTTAAGGTACTGTGCTCTGTGTGTATATGGAACACTTCACTTCCCATTCAGAGAAACACACACACACACACACACACACACACACACACACACACACACACACACACACACACACACACACACACACACACACACACACACACACACACACAGACGCATGCACAGACACTTAAACACATAAACTGTCAGCATACAAAGCTGAGCTGAGTGACATAGTCTTACTAGGCACAGTGAGGCAGAATGGGGAACAGATTGTACTCCAGTTTGTATTGAACAGTCACACAAATAGTAACACCCACTTCACTCTGTTATTCCTAGAATCAGCATGCTACAGCAGCAGGGAACAAGATCAGGCATCAAACTTTGCCAAATCCCCAAGGAGACACTTAAGACAAATGTCAAATGCTTACTCAAAAAAGGCGTACTAGACAGGAAAACATGTTAAAGTAAGGAAATAAGTGCTGTTGGATATCAAATAGATATAAATACCAAAAAAAGATGCACATTGTCACAGTGCAGGAAGACAGCGAATGACATTGTGCTTCATGTCTGCAGTAAAACCCAGCAGAATGCTATTGCTCATAATGCCGCTTGTGGAGTTCATTCCAAAGTGCAAAACTTGGTACCTAATGAAGAGTATTTTTTTAAACAAGAATCATCTTTATTGAATTGTCACTTATGACATGGGCAATCACTCATTTATATAAATGAAAACAAACCATATTGACACAATCCCAGTTGCAAAAATTTACATCACAAACCATATTGACATAATTTTAGTTGCAAGCATTTTACATCACTTATAATCTACCCAGTCATTGTCAACCATTACATAGCTCATTCAAGTCCTACATTCTTTTAAACCTCATTCCTCTACTCTATGCATTGCCCCCACAATTCCCTTTTTTCATATGTAATTTGCTCCTACCCTTTCCTAATGATGAGTATTTTGATATCTCTTTGTAGTGATTATCTTGATGGTGATGAGGATGCATAGGTACTATTCAAGGTGGTGTGGATACTAGCAGCATGGATCACCCACTATATGTCCACAGTTTGAAGAGCTGTGGAGTGTGTCCAGTTTGCATTGAGACATTGGGAAATAGACCCAATTTATAGTCAGTTACCATTTGTGCATACCTCTTTGAATGTCTTTCCAACAGTTACATCAAGATACATGGCTCATATCAGTTTCCTTCATTTTACTTATAGCACTTAATATACAAGGTATATGTATATGGGGTCTACTTTATGCACTCGAAAGCTGAAAAACCCAAATCCAAATAGTGCGACACGTAAAGAGCGAACCGCGAATATGTTGAACGAACAAAACCGCGAAAGTGGAAATATCGAATTTGCATAGTTGGCCTGTCTGCGGTATAGCTCCGTAAGGTAAGTGTGCGATAGTTACGGACCTTAGGGTTAGGGAGGGGTAAAGGTAAGTGCATAAGTAGGTAGTGTATGTAAGGTTTTGTGTAGGTAATGTATGTAAGGTTTAGTGTGGGGTTTTGTTAAGTGTATGTGTGTGGAATATTTAGTTTGTTTGGATATAGCTCCGTAGGGGAAGTGTGCAGTAGTTACGGACCTTAGGGTTAGGGAGGAATTAAGGATAGTGCATAGATAGTTGTGTATTTGGGGTTTAGTGTAGGGTTAGCAGTAGGGTTTTGGTGCTTTAATTTAGGGTTAGAAGTAGGGTTTTGGTTAGTGTATGTATGTATGTTTTTTTTTATTGTGTTTGGCAAGGTAGTGTCCTGCGGGTGGTTGGTTGGCCAACTATGTCAGTTTGAGGTTTTAAATTTCGCGCTTTAATATGTTCGACGTATTCGTGGTTCGCTCTTTATGTGTTGTGCTATTTGGGTTTGGGTTTTTTGTGTTTCGAGCGCATAAAGTAGACCCTGTATATGTGCATATTTATCTACCTAGATATAGATAGATATATAGAGAGACAAATATATGCACATGAAGTGCATCATACAATATTGTTTGTAATTTGTTCACAGGTATCTCAACAATTGCACCTTCAGTGATAGACTATGTTGCAGGATGACATACTGATTATGTCAGCAGTGTGGCAGTTGATGATGATGATGATGATGATGATGATGATGATGATGGTATCACTCTCATTCTTATGCCACACCCTGAAAACAGTGGCAAACAGTCACAATGTGAAGTTGCAGTGAAGCCACCCCCAGAGCAAGTTGATTATTACAGTATGGACAATGACAGGCAACAGGCTTTGCATGATAGGGATATGCCATTACCAAATTTGGTGGAATACCATGACACCACAACATTCTCACAGATCCACATGCGGAACCTCTGGTAGAGAACAGAACAATGTCAAAGGTTAGAATACATACTGTACGGACTTCCAGGAGGATGCAATGGGATGTCAGACAACATGTTTGATGGCAAATTGTTCAGCCACAGGCTACTGCTAATGGGAATTAGGTTAATACAGTGAGATGTTGCAATGTATATATGATAATGTGGTAAAGACATTTGATGGACAAGCTGGAGGTGAGGGAGAACAGCATGCTGATTCTCCTATGGATCACAGTTGGTAACACAACATCCATGTCAGCCTCGGTCTGCAAAACAATGACTTATTAGATACACATTGCAGACACAGCTGATTAATACAGAGGCAGAGTCTGCATTCATCCTAGCCATGGGAGATAAGTAGCAGTAGTGGGCTAGTCAACTCCAAAAAAATGTATCTAGATGCTTCCATGAGTCAACATCATGGACAGCATCAGACTCACTTATCATATGCATAGACTTCACAGTGCAGGTTCCAGTCTGCTGTAGAGGAAAGTCATTGTCAACATTCTCAGCAATGTCATGTAGGTCATGCCACCATTGCAATTCAGTGTCACATTTTTGTGACAGCATCCCATCCTGGACTTTCAGTGCTTCCCAACCCTAACATAATGGGACATATTATATGACACAGTCCATAAGTGAATTGCTCACCCCATGTCCTTCATGCTATAGCAGCAATGCGATAAAACACATATAGAATGTAAAAAGAATCAAGAAAAAGAACCTTTGCAAAACTATGTAAACAGGAAATGATGCTTACGCTGAAGTTAAACCCTATGTGCAGAACTTGAGAGTAGTGAAATCGGACTGATACTCACACTCCATTGACTTGTAGGTTTATGAAAGAAAAAAATAAAATAAACACTGCTGAACAGCTTTGCATTTCTGTTGATTGTGCTTCATCAAGTGAAGTTAATTATATATAATCAAATGAGCCTAATCTAACAATAACAACTATAGTTCAGCCTCCCCACCCACACCCTGTTTTTTTTGTCCAGCTCTGAATGTCTCTGTCCAAGGACAACTGTGCAAATGATTATGGCTATAACCATATAATCACAGGTTCATAGTCTCACAGATGTATACTAGAATAATGACCACTGTAGCCTTTATAAGCCTAGCCAGCATCCCAAATGTATCTCACACAAGGACGTCGGTAGGCATACGCATATATATATATATATATATATATATATATATATATATATATATATATATATATATATAGTATGCACTTCAATACAGTAAATGTAAGGGGGGGTAGCTGCAGACTGGCAATAATAATGCAATGGGACCCTGGCTGGAAGCAAGCTTACATTCTAAAAATTAAATAAAACGCACCAGACGAGTAGGGTACAAAAACACTTTATTTGAGACTGCATAGCAATTTGCAGCTCTTTAGCTGTTAAATCAGTTGTAGGGTGATAAACTGATAGTCCAGAAGGTAAGGGAAAGCCACAATAAATCAAACTGACTTCCTGGCTCTCAGATGCGGCTTTCTCTCATCTTTTGCCGGTTCTGTTTCTCGTATTGGTTGAAGTGCCAGGAATGACGTCAGCAGCAGAGGAAGTCCGTGTAGCTCGGCACAACCCAAAAAACGTTTTTCTCACATTTTAGTACTAAACACCAAATGGACACAGGTGCCTCTAAATCTGTCACCCAGTCCTGTCTTTATCCGAAAGAGTCTTTATTGATTTTGTCCTTGGCTCCTGGCTCTGCTAATTAAAGAAAAAAAAAAGAGTGTTCATACTATTTATTTACACGACTTCTCACTTCTGCCCACAAAATGCAGATGTACAAATCTTCAAGAGAGAGTTTTTTTTTTCATGGTACGGATTTGATCTCATTGGTTTGTCAGCAAAGCACTGTTTTGTTGGAGCAGTGCTGTGTTAATGGGAGGGGTTGTGGTTAAGCAAGTTGCAAGTTTTATTTTAAAAAGTGCGGGATTGGGATCATGCTTTTACCATTACTGATACTGGTAGGCTGCTTCATTTAGAATTAAAATAATGTGGAATGCCTTTCCCTCCTTAATAGCAATGTTTTGAAAAAGATAACTGCAATTTATAGAGATTGTTTTTATCTATCTAAAATTAAATTAACTTGGAACTTGTTTTTGAATATAGTCAGATAGTGATTTAGAGGCTTTGCGACTGCACAGACTACAGTGGTAAGTCAAGCAAACAAATTAATGTCAAATTCTGTGTTGTATATATATATATATATATATATATATATATATATATAGAGAGAGAGAGAGAGAGAGAGAGAGAGAGAGAGAGAGAGATGGCAGTATTATGCAAACAAGCCAGTATAAAATGAACATAAAGCTTTTATCTTTCACCTAAATGTAACAGTAGTATTTTATTACTCATGCTGCAGTACATATGGGTTGCCCTTTGCTCTGCTGTATCTGTTCTAATGGAATGCTTTTTCATTTTCAGTGTTATGTTTAGTGTTACATTTTTCAGTAATTTGCAGTTCAGGATTTAAGAGGCTGGTCTGCAAGGTAGTTTGGTTTGTACTTTATCTTTGGGAGTAAAGCAAGACTCTGTCAAGCAAAGCAGTGTCACATTTCTGAAAACTAAGGGAAAGCAACTTCTAAATATTATGGACAACAATTACAGCTGGTCTCCTAAAGTGAGAAATAGCAGCCTAATGCAGATCAAAGATCTTTCTTTGGAAGACTTTTTTCTTGAAATCTTAAAGCTGGTTGCCATTGAATATCAGATAGTTTAACTGACACATATTGGTAACATAAATGGAGCAGTTATTGTATGTTAATTTTTTTCTTACTGTATTTTTGAATGATAATTATTTATGCAGTCTTCAATGCCCTTTGGAAACACGAATAAGCGTAAAAAGCCATTCCTGTTTCCTGTAAGTTGTTAACAAGCTGTTTTTGGTTGTCCAGGGTTTGATTGCCTCAGTCTTAGTTTACCTACTCTCCAAGTCTGTGTCCATTAGTTACACACTCTTCACAGGCTAGGTCCCTGTGATAAAGAAATAATTCAAACAAAAAATGAATGAATGTGCAGAAAACTGATCACCTTTTGATGTAGTTCAGTCTGACTGCACTACCTACAGAAAATACATGCTTATACTTGTCTTTTGCATCTGAACAGTGTATAATTATCTTAGATGTAAAAAAACATAGTTATGCCTAGACCTTTGCGTTCCTCTGCGATTAGCTACCAAATTATGGTACAGAAAATTCAGGGTGACTCAATATGAGTGAATCTTTGTGGGACTGGCTACAATGATGTGGTCAGTCTTTTCTGCAAATCTAAATGTCTGTTATTCTCAAAAATGCACCTACTGACAGTGGCAGAATTTGTACATCTGCCATCTCTGTTAAGGGAATCCTGGGGTGTGCAAAAGATAACAGTTAGAAGCCCCTGTGCAATGAACCATTAGTGCAAAACTGATCCTGTCTTGCCAGGATCTTTATGGCTGTTAATAAAATAATCATGGCAGACAATACACCAGATGTTCACCTTATTAAACTTTCTTTTGAAATTTGAACCACTTCACCATCACTGGAGGAAACTAAAGCAATAACAGTATAACCATTTTCGGTACTTATGTATTATCGCAACCAGATTTTCGCGGTTGCGACGTTCGCTAATTTTGGTAGAAACGAGGCCATGAAACAGTGTAAATTGGCATTCAGAGTGTGTATTGCTGGGGAATAATTTCGGATTACCTTTGGGAACAAAAAGTGGAGAAAGCCCTCTTCCTGTTTTTTGTATGCTTGCATTATCATGCCTGCTGTCAGTGTGATGGACGGATTGCATTCACTGTGTGGAAGGAATCCTTCAGAGAAGCAAACACAGACATAGTAGTGATGGTTTTAGTGACATTTATTTTTTTAACAAGTTCTAAATACAATAATGGTTAAAAGTAAGCAAGTGTGAGTTAAACAATTTATCAGTGTCTGTGTTTTACTTTTCTGAAGAATTTCTTCTGCAGGTTCAAAATGAGACAAACGATAGTATAATAGCTGCCATGAAAAGTGTAGCGTGCCTGTGTAATGCACGCAAAAAAAACAGGAAGATGGTTTTCTCCACTGTCTCTGTTCCCGAAGGTAATTTGAAGTTATTCCCCAGCAAAACACACTCTGAACACCACTTTACAGTAAATGTAACGTTTTGGGGCACTACTACACATTTACAAAGACGGTTTCAATTGCTTCATGTACTCTGTGGTGGTATGTGCATTTCGCAACCGTGAAAATCTGGTTGCGATAATACCTAAGTACCCCATTTTCAAATCATTTCAGGGAAATAATTTCTGTCCTTACCTAAATGTCACTTATGTCAACATCCCTAACAATAACAGGACCATTCCACTTCCGTCATTGGCTGCTTCCCCTACAAACAAGGGCCCATCAGTATAGTAGGGATTGTGTGTCTAAAAAAGAATGTTAGATGTCAACCCTTTGTCTAATATTCTGCTGTAACTTTGTTCTGGTGTTGGTTAGTAAAAAAGTAGTCTTACTTTAGTCTGTGGTCAAATACTCAAGGAGCAAATAGCCTCTTTATGTCAGAATTCTAAGCTGTCATTCATGTAGAATTTCACAATATGTGCTGTTACGCTTTCAAAGTGATATTTCCTTTACCTTTCAATACAGTGCCCCTTCTATGATAATGGGGACTTGCCTTATTTACTTTTAACAAAATGTGAGGGGCACCACACCTCATGAAATACCTATGTTTATGTCTACAGAAGTAGGAGAAGTGGTAAATGTATTCCTTTCCCCCACTAAGGCCTACATAAAAGAGCTGCATTAACAAACTGACATTCTGTCTCTTAGTAAACAAAGGACTGACAAAAGCAAATCTTGATTTGTCCTAATTAGTACATACTGTCATGACTATTAAAATATGAACACATGCTAATGCTTAATTTTAACACAGAGGTCCAGAATTATGAATTTAATTAATTATTTCAAACTGAAAGTGATTTTTTTGTATTTAATTGCAAGTGATAAAATTATAGTAGTTATTTTTCCTAATGTCTTCTTCGCTGACGTAATTGTAGGATGCATGCTGCTTAGGCCTCTGATGTAACAGCTGGAGTTTGGGGTGGAAGTGAAATAGTCATCAGATATAAATTTCAAAGCATCATAAATGCTACTGGCATTAGTTATTTTTTATTAGCAGTATAAGGTGAGATGTTAGAATTTTCTTGCTGACAAAGGCAAGCAGAAATATGAGGTTCTTAAACATAAGAACTTTCAGCTATATTATTAGTTATAATCCACCTTAATGTCAAATATTTCTGTGTTTAGAAGCCATTCCATAGCAGAAAAGCAATGAGTAATCATGTCACCAATGACCTGAGTTTGAAAGTGGGATCAGGAAGCCACTGGGATCACTGAGGAAGGGAGGATCAAGCATTCTAAGGGCAACTTTATTTTCCCAGTTGTTGTTGGGATTGACACTGTTGTGCTGTTGGCAGGTACATTACAGACCAGATGAGCATTCTGTACCCATGGAATATTTGGGTAAATCAGGAAGGGTATGGAGTGGCACAGTGACATGCACATCTCCTTGCCATGGTACCAGTAAAGACTTAGCTTGGAAGAATGAGAGGAAAAGCTGGATAGAGTATGTTCCATTACTCCTCTGATATGTTCCCCACTGACAAATGGAGGACTGAAAGTAGTCTGAATTGGAAGAGAGAAATCTTGGCCTGGAGACAGAACTGAATAAATGCAGATGAAATGGAGGCAGTATGTGGTAACTTCAATGGAGGCGGGATTAGAGACCTAGAAAGACCATACAATTATGCATGAATATCAGTGTAATATGCAACCCAATAAAAGAATTTAAAATGTGACTTTTATGGTGCTTGATCCTTTTATCACCTTTACATTCCTGCTGGGGGATGAGTGGGATTGCAATAGCGCTGTGACTTGGACGGTAGTGTATATATATATATATATATATATATATATATATATATATATATATATATATATATATTTATAGGTGGGAGGAGAGCAAGATGGTGATGGGGGTATGACATGCTGGGGGGGGGGTAGCATCCTGGGAACTGTGAGTACAAATCTGAAAATCCTGGCTACACCCCTGATCTCACAATGCTGTGTTTGCATATCAAGTTGGCATATTAACTTTTTCTTTGCATTTACAAAGTCTGGGAATCTCTGCACCTGTAAGATTGAGGTCATGTATGTATCTCAATTTATAGTGGGGTAGTTGAAGTCACCCATGAATATGGTATTGGGTTGGGGGTGGCGTGGCCAAGATGTCAGAGAGATAACAGCACTTTTTTGATGCTCTGCTTAACAGAAATTTCTCTGACAGGAAATTTTCTTAATATTATTTTAAAAACATCTAAGTTTTCTTTCACCTATATATTTATATACAGTGGATTATTTTTTTCTACAAATATTTCAATTTTGGTGAATAGAAAGTGAATTACATCCTGTCAGAAGTACAGCAGCTGAATATAACAGACTCTGTCAGCCATGAGTCATTCAAAAGCCTCTCTCCAGGAAACTTCCATGAAGAAAGAATTACAAACAATAATATCCAGTATTCAAGATCTTTCCATGAAAATGGACAATTTAGAAAAAATTATGGAAAACATGAAGAAAGAAAATAGAAAGCAGATTGAAGAATTCAAGGAGATAATTACAAGACACACAGACCAGATAACAGAAATTGAAGAATCTCTTAATGAAATAGATGGAAGACAGCATGAAAATGATAGCCAGATTGACTTCTTACTAAAGCAAAACACCGCACTTTCAGATAAAGTGGAGGACCTAGAATCAAGGTCACGAAGAAATAATATTAGAATATACGGCATACCAGAAAAAATGGAAGGAAATAACACAATACAGTTCTTGAATGACTGGTTGCCTAAGACACTAAACCTACCTGAATCTCTCTCTTTTGGGATAGAGAGAGTTCACAGGTCATTGTCAAATATGTCTGTGTCAAAAAAATCCAAATGCTTCAAGATCCATTATTGTAAAATTTTTATCATCTCAAGACAAGGACTTAATCCTGAGAACAGCGTAGGCAGGTAATCCTATACAAATTAATGGTCGAAACATAAGATTTGACAATGACTATACCTCTACTATAATAACTAAAAGAAAAGCCTGCATTCCTCTCATTAAAAATCTGAAGAAAGCTGAAATTAAAGCACAAATAATTTTTCCTGCCAGAATTAAAATACGTCTATCTGAAGGAATAAAAATATTTAATAATCTTGATGATGCCTCTGAATATGCGAAAAAGAATAAGATTTTGGAAAATACTGAAGATATGGACATCTCATTACCTAGTTTAAAAAGGCAGGCAACAAATGGAAAAATGTTATTGATTGATAAAATAAGCAAGAAGCTTAAGGGTAAATAATACAAATGAAGCTCTTCCACAATCCCTTCAAATCCCAAAAGTTTTGTGCTACAAATCACCTACATCGGGGAAAAACATACATGTTAAGGTAAAAAATCATTTAATATTTATTAAGTATGCTTATTTATTTATTTATTTTTAAATGTATTTGCTGTTTAAAAGCCTTTAATACAAATATGCTAGAATGTTAAACATAGATGTTAAAATTCTAAATCTTCCCTTGACAGAGTGTATTATTAGTTGACAACTACATAGGGGCAATGTAGCAATACCATAGAAATATTGGTTAAAACAAGAACCCCCTTAATACCGGATACTGTATGTGTATTAGATTATGATCATATAGATCGCTCCGATAAGTGAAATGAAGGCTCCCCATCTCAGTGCAATTAAATGAAAGTGTAGCCCCTTTTTGCATCAGCGGGCTTTCTCTACTGTTAAATGTCATGTTATGCTTGGGTCCTTTTAGAGCTAACGGATATAACTTAATGTGACTTGTACTAAATAGTTTAAAAGGTATTGGAAATTGTTCTTTATCATAATAAGAGAAGATTGTTTTCTTTCTAAGAATCCGTCATGACATGTAAAAATGCATTCTCATACACTTGAGAGGTTTGTGTCATTACTAAATGTGGTTTGTGGGTCCCTCTGCTGACGGAGAGGGAAAAGGAGATGTATTTTCTGATGAAAGCTGGTGGAGTGTGTGTTGCAGGGACAGGAGGGTTTGTATGCTTGATATCAGATACATTGGCCAGTAAAATTGATAGTTACAGAAAATTTTATATTTATATAAAATGGGGCAAAGTTTTTTTTTTTTTTTTTTTTTGTACTTCATATACATGCTTTTTGAGTAACATATTCTGTTTTTCTTTTCTCTCACAAAATGCACATCACGAGTATCTCGTGAACAGTTATCATAGCTTGCTGCAGATTCCCTAGTGCAAGCTTTTAACTGCCAAAATTCAAATGTTAAAGGAGAAGGAAGGGAAAAAATAGGAAAAAGAAGGCTGTTGCCTTGAGACTTCTTGGTCAGATCTTCTTTGTAATATAAGACTCTTTTGCATGTACTGTCTCGAAGTCTCTTTTGTCATATGAACTTTGGTTACATATTCACGTTACCAGAAACCTTCACATGAAGAAAAAAAAAAAAGAAAACGGAACAACTGAATGCTTTATCACATACCAAGAGCGACAAAGAAAAATATATAAAAAACATAGACATATATAAAGGTCCTTTTTACTAAACCAATGTTGATGCCTATGTTGTTCCCTTCATAATAAGTTTTCTGATGACATGTTTTACAAAGTAGTTTACACTTGATCATTAGTTGGCAGCTGTAGCTAACAGATACAGTGAAAACATAGACTAGGTCATCTAATCCTTTTTGGTTAGCAGAGCAGAAAGTGGCATATGCAATGGTTATAAAGTCACTAAAATACATTATCTATTGAGGGTTAATGTGTTCTTATTATTTTTAAAGTAGATTTTGGGGCAGCTATGTATTTTCTGTGCTTTCATCTTGATATCTTCGTCCCCAATCTTATTGATTATATGAGTTGTTGGTTGATGGCAATACTGCTGGATTGGGGAAGCCAAAGCTGCAGACAGACCATTACAATAAATAATAATTCTGTTATAAAAGGGTGAAATAATATATTGGGGCAGAAAAAATTTTGGTTCCAAAGAAAAAGAGACAGTTCTGCTTAGAGAATGATCTTAGTTGTTACTGAAGTGATGCTTTTGCCTCACTAGTCAGTGATAGTAGTAGAAGAGTGTTAGGGGGGCAGTGCAAAGTGGGGATGGTTACTCTTGGCTTATAGTTACTGCTTTCATCAGGACATGAGGACAGTTGTTATTTCCAAAGGTAGCCTTTACTTTTTAACTGCTTTTCTAATTAATAGTTTACATCATGTTGGATTTATAGTGAATGGTGAAATTGTGATCTACTTAATCCACCTCCAGCTACATAAGTGCATACTACAATCTGACATTTTCACTAATATTCATAAAATATTGAATGTTTTACTGTCTGTAGACTACATTTTCTAGCAAAAGATATATTGCATGTTAACCACTGCCACTCTAACTGAAAAAATATTGGTAAAATGTGTTAATGTATTTTGTTAAAAAAGGACAACTTAAGGGAACACATCATTACTATAACATCTAAAACTGAAATGTCCTTGAAGGTTAAAAGCTTTGACTTCATTATATGATATTTTTATCAAAATCAAGCTACACTACATAGTTTCTTTAGCCTCACATCTTTGGAAAGAAAAGCTAACGTTTTTGATGATTACACAGATCTATATACCTGCATAGATATTTGTGCAACTTAAATATTATCTTCTCATGTAAAAAATTCTCATTAGTACATCTTTATTTTAAATATCTTTAATACCATAAGAAATTATTTAAGGTTAATCAAATATGTTTTTTTTTTTTTAGGGGAATGAAAAACTGGTGATTTTATATCTTATATAAAAGGAAAATAAGCCTATAGGCTATATATTAATATGCTGATTCTATAGTAAATATTAACACTGTTGTGATTTCAGACAAGTTCATACAGGAATGTTTTGTTACATGATAAATGTTCTTATTTTTATACATAAACTTCTTTACTGAATTCCTAGATAAGTAGGTTTTGATCTAATGTAGTATACTAGATTAAGATCTGTATTAGTATAGAATAGACATAAATGAATATGATATACTATGTCATGATACAAGTTTAAAGACACTGTTCTTAAAAATTTTGAAAATTACATTATTCATGGTAATTGATGTTTTTCCACAATATCTCCTACATAGTAATACCTATTCATCCTGGAGAATTAATAGGTTGTAGTTTGTTGATTCAATAAAATATTAGGTAGTAGCATTAGAGAACGATAGTCTTGAGCACTAAGGATGATAGAGGGTGGTATTGATGACTTCTTCATCAATCCAGGAACTAGATGTTCCATGGTTAGTTTTGTATATAGTTATATTTTCATCTTCTCTGAACATTACTTGTTAATTAAGTCCAGAATAGTATTTATCCATCAAAAGCTTAAAGTAATCAATGTATGGGTTTAAATATCTGTCTCTGAATGCAAATGGTCTTAATAACCCTACTAAAAGAGGAAGGTTACTCAAATACCTAGCATCTAATAAAGCTGACATTATATTTTTGCAAGAAACACACATTATTCAGAAAGATCTAGAAAAAATGGCTTTTAAAGGTTATAGTATTCTAGCTGAATCTCATTTCCAAACAAAGAGAAGAGGAACCATGATGTTGTGGAAAAATACATTACCAATACCTAAAATAATTAACAGTTTCTCTGATAAAAATGGTATGTTGTGTCTAGTAGTATTGGAATTGAATAAGAAATATTTTACTTTAGCAAATATGTACTGGCTACCTGGTATTGGTGCTAAATCTGCAAACAAATATTTGGAAATAATAACAGCAAATTCTAAAGGAGATATAATTTTGGCAGGTGATTTTAATTGTATTCTATCATCTAAAGATACCACTAATGTCAGCAATATTAAGATACCTGCATCAGCCAAAGAATTGATAGATTTTGTCTCATTATATAACCTAAAAGACATATACATGATCAAAGAGCAGAGGTCTCTCAATTTTACTCACTTTTCTTATAGATATGGTACACAGACAACTATTGATAAAGTGTTTATATCTGACAGCCTATTATCTAAGACTCAAGATGTAGTGATTACATCATGCCCTCTGTCAGACCACAATGCCATACTATTTAAAATTAAAATTAAACCAAACGATCTTATTCATTGGCAGAGACTACCAGCCTATATTATTAAGATAAAAGGATTCAAAGAATGGTTTATAAAGGAAGTAAACTATTATATTGAACTTAATAATAATAATAACACAAATAAAGTGTTTATTTGGGACTCTTTAAAATCTTATCTATATGGGAAAATAAAAACCTGGTATTTACATAAAAGGAAAGAATGGGACAAAGAATCATTAAATCTACAATTGAAAATTGACACTTTAAAAAAGAACTTACACCCCAAAGAATTGGGCTCAAATCTGGAATTAAAACAACTAAATCTCGAATATTTAGAAATTCTTAGTCATAAAGTAGCAATTAATTTAGAGAGGTTAAAATTACAATCTTATTCATCTAATCCAAAACATATGCATAAATTAGCAGCCAAAACGAAAAGTTTTCACAAGAGTAAACACAATTGAAATATTAGACACATCTAAACACAATTCAAAACCTTCTTCAGATCTAAAAGATATTTTAGAGATTTTTCGTTCATATCATGAAACAATGAATAAAGCAAACTTAAACTTTACTAATAATAGTTAAAAAATAGAATTTCTAAAAAACAATATAAATAATAAACTTTCTAAAGAACAAAATAATAGATTAAATAAATCAATATCGTTAATAGAAGTTAAAGAAAGAATACAAAATCTTAAAAATAATAAAGCCCCTGGTCTTGATGGCATAATAGGTGAATTATATAAAATTTTCCCTGATTCCGCTTTGAAGATATTAATGAAAGCACTTGAGGAAGTTCAAATAAGTGACAAACTTTGTCCTTCTTGGAAATATTCGCTAATTTCTCCCATTCTAAAGCAAGATAAGGACTCCAAATTTGTTTCATCATATCGTCCTATTTCCCTATTAAATATAGATTATAAAATATTTACATCTATTTTAGCAAACAGATTAAATCAAATGATGCCGACTTTAATAAACAACGATCAAACAGGTTTTATACTGAACAGAAAAGTTCAGGATAATACTATTAGACTTTTAACTTTAATAGATTTTGCAAATAAAAAAAAAAAAGAATTATCACTCATCAGTCTAGATCTAGATAAAGCATTTGATTCTATTAACTGGACATACTTATTTATGGTATTAAAAGAATATAATTTCTCCTCAGAAATCTTAAACTTGTTAAAAAAATTATATGAAGGTTCTATAGTGTATATTAAAATCGGCACTTTTATATCTGGCCCACTTCAAATTCTAAAAGGCACTAGACAAGGTTGCTCTTTATCCCCACTACTATTTGCATTAGCAATAGAACCATTTGCTAATTTTATAAGAAACAATATAAACATAAAAAGTTTTGATGTTAATGAGAACTATTTTTCTAAAATTTTACTCTTTGCAGATGATATCTTATTAACTATTGGAAATATTGATTCATCTATTGATCACATTATCAGATCATTAAAACTCTTTGAGAAAATCTCAAACCTTAGATTTAACCAAAACAAAACAGAAACTATTCTCATCAATAAAAAATTAAATAACACTCTATCTAATTACAATAACTTTAACTGGACCAATGATAAATTGAAATATCTAGGGGTTCATATTCTGTCTAAATGGAAGGACACTATAAATATAAATTATAAAATTTTATTAAATAAAATCACAGAATACATTAATAGATGGAAAAAAATGTTCTTTACTATAGAAGAAAGATTATCTCTGATAAAAATGATTCTATTACCAAAAATTATTTTTTATCTTCAAACATTATTGGCTCCTCCTTCTAGAAAACAACTTAAACACATAAACACTATATTAATTAAATTTCCATGGTATCCTCAAAAACCAAGGATTAAATATGATTGGCACTATAAAAACTGGATTGAAGGAGGGATTGCTTTTCCAAATTTTGAGCTTTATGCTGATGCCATTATTCTTAATATAACAAGTCTGTGGTTAAGTCCAAAATATCATTCAAATTGGAAACATTTACACAAAACAATACTATTAAGTAATTTTGACAAGTTTTTCAAAAACGTATATTGTTCTGAAAATATTAAGCTATTTATAGCTATTAAAGAATTCTTCTTCAACAATGAGCAGGAAAAATCACATCTTATTCCTATAATTAAATATATCTTGCAAAATTTTAAAAAAGTAATGAATAAGAACATTTTGAACAACAATTTGTCCATTCTAATGTTTCCAATAATCTTAACCAAGGGATGCTTTGATTCCTTTAACATGATGAAAATAAAAACTATGGAAGAAAATGGGTTATTATTCTGGCATCAGTTTTAGGAACTAATAATATTCATGATACTACCTACCTTTTAGCCAGGTATAATATCTACCAAAATAACTGGTTAAATATTCAAATCTTCAGAGAATTTATTTTAACGGAATTTAAAAGACATCATTTTCCTGCTATAACAGACCTCCCCAAAAAATTATCCATCCTCTTTGACTTCACCAATATGGGCTATAATAATGGTATCTCATTGTCAAGATTTTACAACATTCTTAGATCAGATCTAATAATATTAGACGACAATTTATGGAAATATATCAACAATTTCAACAACTCCCAAATACATATAAATGATAAAACTTTAATTCTCAGATCTGTTTACCATACCTCTTCTTCCACATATTGGAAAATTTTTACATGGAAATTCATTCATAGAAGTTTTATTACATCAAAAAAAGCCTCTAGAATAAGCAAGAAAGATTTTAATAGATGTCGGAGATGCGAGGAGCTAATAGATGCCGACTGTGCACATATGTTTTTAGAATGCAGAACAATAACCATATTTTGGATGGAGTTTAAAAATTTTATTAAAGCTTTGTGGTCGGACAGATGCGAGATTTCTGATTCTATGATACTTTTTAATGCACCAATGCCAAGGTATGTTTCACTGAATCAAATGAACCTCCTTTGGACTCTACTTGCTATAGCAAGAAAAACTATTACTAGAAATTGGAAATGTAAAAATAACCTCTCATTTAAGGAATTTATATCTTTTACTAAGATTATTTGTAGTAGGGAATTACAAACAGCTATGTTACACTCCTCAAACATGACTCATAAACAAATTGCCTGGATAAAGCTAAAAAAACTATTAGACAAAATGTAATGTTATTGAAGATTTGGTATCTATTTTGGACTTTGTATATAGTTTTTGTAAAAATTTGATATTACGTTGTTTTTTCTTGTTAAAAATTGTAATTATACTCTTGAAAATCAATAAAAAAATATGAGAAAAAAAATATGGTATTGGGTTGACAGGTGAGAACCTCCATTAAGTCCAAGTATGATTTATGGGCTCCTATTGTCATAGAGAGTGATCTATAGCTTGCAAAGATATGATATGGGATTTTGCTAATGGAATTCTGAGCATGGAGGACATCAAGCATTTCATCCAGTTTAACTAGGATTGAGGTGAGTTTGTTGTTGATATAGACTGAGGCACATCCATCTTTGGTCCCTACCTGTGCAGTACCTGGCTTAAAGCTTGGAAGAGATTGTACCCCTGAATTGCCAGAGTGCTCTCTATGTCTTTAAATCATATTTCAGTATCTGCACAGATGTCCACATTATCTGGGATGAGGAGAGCTTGCAGGGAGTTGAGATTCATGTTTAGGCTCCAGGCACTGAGCAGTAACTCCTTTAGATTTCCTTGGATTGGTTCTGTTATGTCAGAAGGTTTGCCAGTTTGGCATTGCTTAAAACGGCACTATGCAGAAGGACAGTATTTTAGCAAAAAATCAAAAGCCTAGAGGGGTTTGGCGTAGATCATTTTTAGCAAAGTGATGCCCTCTATTAATCATATCTTTCCATGATAACAAATGTTGTACACAATAGGAATGACACCAGAAACTAGGGCAATTATTGATGTCAATCATCTTTTGTTCATATTGTGGCACCATCCTTGGCAAAAGTAGAATGCTGCTTAATGTTAGGCACATACCAGCGTGGGACACACTGTCCAAGTGCTCCATAATGTTTCCCTTCATATATGGTAGGGAAGAATGTTTCAGATCATTTATACCCACGTGGACTTTAAGTCATACTGTTGCTTGTGGTTTAATGACTAATGTGTGTGTGTGATTTGCAGGTGCTGGGCCTGATAGACAACTGACCATGATTTACTCCTTATTCAACCCGGTGAGTGGGATATCTATATATCTCAAAATGGAGTCTCCTGGAACTAAAATATTTCATAATGTATTGGTTTGCCTTGTGGGCTTTGTAGCTGAGGTTCCAAAGGGTGTTTCTGTATGTGTTGTTTTGTGTTAGATGTTGGATTGGTGGAGTGTTGAGGATTCTTTTTGTAGGACAAATTTGTGAGAGAACTTCTGAATTTAGGAAGGTTGCTTTTAAGTGCTTTACCCTGTGTTCATCTATGTGTTGTGTTTGTACTCTGTGTGTTGGGTGTGATGCTTGTATTACTAACAGCTTGATTTTTATTTTGAGTGAGATTTTTGAGAATCTTGCCTCCAGTGACATTGATTAATTACATCTCTCACATATTGTATCCATTTTTCTAAGGATGAGTTGGTTGTCAGTGAAATAGAGACAATGCCTATATTGTCACAGGATGCCCACATCTACCAAGCTGGTAGAACAGAAATTGGGAAAGTGCTCATCTGTGGTGTCAGGTCTTTTTTTGGTGAACTAAAAAGGGTGGTACAGCAGGGGTTTACAGCAAGCTAACTTGGGTTCTGTGAGGATACAAACTTCAGCTAGGCTATATAAGACTAAATTCATGTGTCAGTGCTCCTCAGTGAGCAAACAAATTGCTCTTTGCACAATAAAATACTGGGTACAGTTACAGGAGAAGTATTATAGGGACAATTTAGTTTCTAAGTACTTGTGTCTATCTAAGGCAACTGCTAAACATGACAAAAAGTGACTAAACTGTCTAGAAGCCCTCAGGCAAATTAAACATTTTACTATCAACCTCCCTGTGTGTTTCCCAACTTGGAGAGACCAGACTACCTTTCTACTGCCGCTAGAATTGTAGTCCCAGTCTTCGTACTACACAAACTCAGGTTAGTTATCAAAAAACTGAAAAGGTACCACAAACAAATCAAACAAGTAGCTACAATCAGTAATTACAAAGTAATTCTAAGGAAGAGAAGCCAGAAATGAAGAACATGCAATAAGGTAATTCCAAAGAACATGAGCAGCAGCTAGACAAAGGAAAAGCAAATATACTTTACCATGATAACATGCAAATAAATACAAAAAACTATTTGGAGATATATCATCAATCTTCATAAATAGTTTAGAAAAGTGCAACATTTAATTTAAAGTACTTATCTTTGCTTGTATGGCAACAGATGCAAGCTAAGCACTCTGTGAACTCAGGTGAAGAAGCCAAGCATTTGTGAGCTCTGGATAACTGAGCTAAAAGCCATGCAAATGTACCAAACTGATAGATTCAATGAAAAGTGAATAGACCAGCAAAAAAGCCCTCTGACCAATGGAAGTCTCTAATATGAAGACACTGTCTGTGTTTCCAAACAGACAGACCAGGCTATCTTTCTACTGCAACTAGGATTGCAGTCTTAGTCTGCTTAGTGCAAACATACATTATAGATAACCAAAAGTGAAAATGTGCTAGAAGCGAATCAAACAATGAGCTACAGCAAGTAATTTCAAAGCAATTCTATGGCAGACAAGCCAGCAATTAGGAGCATAAACTTTAAGGCAATTTCAAAGCTCACTGGCAAACTAGCAGCAGACAGACAAAGGGAAACCAAATACATATTACAGTGATGAAATGTAGAAAATGCAATAAAAGTGAAAATGCAGCAGCAGTAGCAGTTTTAAGAAATACATTTACAAAAGTGCAGTACTTCAATTGAAAGTACTGATCTCAGCTTGGATGGCACCAGATGCAAGCCACAAACTCAAAGAACACAGATGAGGACATCAAACACACCTGAACTATGTGGAACTGAAGCAAGAGCTGTACAATTGCAACAAATTTACAGACTAAAAGAAAAGTGACTAAACCAACTAAAAAGCAAAAAAATTATTATGTAGTGAACTTATCTGGTTATGATTTGAATGTAGTTGCCATTGCTGTGTTAAACAAAGGTTTAAAGTGTATACCTACAGCACTACCAAGACTTTATGAACTGAAAGGAGAAATGTTTAGATTTATACTTAAATTACATCTATTAGAGTACTTGAAAAGTTATAAAAGCTATGAGTATAATGATTGTGATATATCTATTTCTAGTGAGGATAGTTTCTACTCTTGTAATTCAGAAGTAATTCCTAATGCATATTACAAGTTTGATATGGAGGATGTAAGTTACAAAAGTAATTTTATTCCCCCCTTTAAAAATGATACCATACAACAGTTTTCATCAATATTGAATTATAGTGTAGAGAAAGAATGCCATGTATTTAATAAAAACAGAAAATATATGAAATATCATTTAAATAAAGAAGAATGGATAAGTTTAAATAATTTGAATAATAGAAAATAATTGGTACTCAAGCCAGCAGATAAAGGGGGGGATTAGTAGTTATGAATTATAACCAATATTTAAAGATGTGTTATGCACATTTAAAT